>NC_050579.1:17800352-18052863 GCF_011100635.1 Trichosurus vulpecula
TAGTAACCCATCTACCTGGGATGAGGCATTGGGAAAGACTTTAATGTAGTGTATCTACACATATCCTGCAAGAGTCCACCATGGCCTAGTAGATAACGAACTGGCCTTAGGATCAGCAAGATCTGAGGTCAAGTTCTATCTCTAATCCCTGTGGACTTTGAGACTCTGGAGGAGTCACTTCACCTCCTGGTACCTCAGATGACTCTGAGGACAGACTCAGGTGACAGGTGTCCTTTAAGATAAAGATCATCCAAGGGTCATCTGGCAAAGCACCTAAATATAGTTTTGCTGCCATGAGGAGAACATTCTGAGGCTCCAGTAATAGAATCCACTCGGCTTTCCAGAAATGCCAGGCATGAGCCTGCAATGCTGACAACAAGCAGGGTCAAGAGGAATCTGTCTGTCTGTGGTGCTGGTGGGCAGTGGAGGAAACTTGCACTCTGTCACACCAATCACAGCCACCCAGACTGACTGCTGGGACTAGGAAAATTTTGCCGCAATGAACCAGAGCCAAGGCAGGATTTTTAAAGTAGAGTCAAAAGGATTCCCAGCACTTGGCCAATAATTTCTTAAAATCTTTAAAAATAGCCCAAATGAGTTTTCCCCCCTTGTGTGGAAAGTATCACACAGCAGAATCACTCAATTTCAGAGTTGGCAGGGACCCCAGAGGCCATCTAGTCCAATCCGTATATGGAGAAAGATTCCCTCTACAACATGCCTGACCAGTGGGTAACCATCCTTTGCTTAGAGATCTCAAGTGTAGAGAAAGCCTCCAAGGGCAGCCCAGTCCATTTTTGGACAGCTCCCATGGGTCACCCTGCTAGTTTTCTTACCCCAAAGCTAAGTTCTCTGGAACTGCTACCCATTGTTCCTGCAGTATTCCTACCATCTGGGGACAAACAGAACCAGTTAAATCCATCTTCTATGCATCAGGCCTTCAAATATTTGAAGACGGACATTCTATCTCTGCTCCTTGCCATATTTTCTCTTCTCCAAGCTAAACATTCTAGTTACTTCAGCTGATCCCCATGTGGCATGAATGCAAGACCCTTCATCATCCTAGCTGCCCACCTGTGGACACTCTACAACTTATCAATGGTTTTCCTAAAATTTGTTTCCCACAACATTCCAGATACAGCCTTACAAAACACCATCACTCTAGGCTTGGAGGCTATGCTTCTTAATGTAACCACATTAGCTTTCATTATCACCTATCACACTATTGATGCATGTTTAGCTTGAGGTCCACTAACACCTTCAGATCTCCTTCTAATAACCCCATCTAGCCACATTTCCCCCATCTTGTACTTATGAAGTTGATTTTTTTAACCCAAGGGTAGTACTTTACATTTATCCCTAGGACATTTCATCTCCTTAGATTCAACGCAATGTTCTAGCTTGTCAAAATCTTTTTGCATCCTGACTCTGGTGTGTTAACACATTTGAAGTGTCAGCTGTTCCTGCCAGGTTCGAATCATATGCAAATTTCTTAAGTGTGCCACCCACACCTTTATCCAAATCATCAATAAGAATATTAAACAGTATGAGTATGCTAAGGATCCCTAGGACACACTACTTTATACTTTACTTCAGCGTACAACAAGCTACTGCTGCTATTCTTTGCACCAGACTTTCAACAAGTTCCGAATCCAACTAATTTTACCATTATCTTGCCCACAATTTTCTACAAGAATAGCATGAAAGTTTTCAAATGCTCTGTCAGAATGTAGGGAAAGTATGGTTACAGCCTTCCCCTCATCTACCAGTTTAGCTCCTAATAAAGGAATTAAAGTTAGTCTGGCATAAATTGTGCATGATGAAGCCATGTTGATTTCTCTTTGAGAGAAATTGCTTCCTCTTCTACAAGCTCATTGACCATTGCTTTGATAATATTCTTAAATTTTACTAGGCATTGAAGTGGAACAATAATTGGCAAACTCCTTTCTCTTTCCCTTGTTAAGAAAAGAATTAGGACATTTGCCATCTTCCAATCCTGCATAACACCTCTCCTGTTCTCCATAACTTCCAAAGATCACTGATAGATGTTCAGCGATCATACCTGCCAGTTCTTTCTGTGCACTAAGAAGCGGGTGCCTGGGCTAGGTGACCTGTCAAACCTATTGCTAACTAGATCATAACATATTTAATTATCTATTATATCATAGACTATTAGTAATAGGTACTTAAATAAATTCTTACTGGTTGATTAGGGCTAGTATAAACCATATAAATTACCAAGTTGACTTATTTTACAGATGAGGAAACTGAGGCCCAGAATAAGGGCTCATGGTCACATAGGTAGTTTATAGCATTACCAGGACTAAGGCCCAGATCTCTTAACTCTCTAGGCTGATCCTCCACATTAGACCACAGCAGATTGCCTTTGTGAGCTGAGTGCAGAAGTTTCCTTTCAGAATCAGAAAAATATCCAAAGAATGGATGAAAACAAATACTTCTCCTGTGATTCTTCATTCAAATTTTATGAATAAATGTGCTGTACTTCACAGAAGATGGTGTGACAACTGACCCCACCAAAAGAATAGGACATGCTAAGAACGGTTTCTTGAGTACTGGAAAGGTTTCATTGAGTCATCTCCAGTGTCTTACCCAATCTTCTAGACTGATGGAATTAGAAGTGAAGTTCATGGCTGAGGAATCCTGTATGAAGCTAGCTTCCCCTTTAGGGCCTGACTCCTCACCCTTGGCCTCACGAGCATTGAGTTCCAATGACTGAGTTTGTCTAAACGGTGAGTAGGCAGGAAGAGAATCGATAGATATTGTCAGAGTACATGCTAAATGGGTTAAAAATTTAAAGAAATGCTTTTGGAACAATCAGACCACTTCATGAAGCGATTGTGAAGGCTAACAATAGCTACACACCATTGGATTTGTCAAATGTAACTAAAAGTAGTTTATCTCTGGATGGAGCCCATGAAGTAGCTGAGAACTAAGAGCCAATAAAAGGCTCTAACTAAACTCATGTTAGACAGATAATACACAGGAGGCATTGGAGGCTTGGACTCCAGCTTCTAACAGGTTCACTCTTGATCTGGTCAGACAGGAAAGACAGCTTCAAAGGGGTTAATAATAAGCTTTATTCTACTCTGGTTTTCTCTAACACAGTATTGCTGATAACAGAAGCACTACAAACCCCTACAGTATTCCCTAATCACCTTTCTCACAGGGGCCGGTGAGGGGGAGGTGGGGCAACTACCCCTACATCTAGATGGGGCCAGTTGAAATGGGCACAACTTGTGCATTCAACCCTAAAGGGTTCCCCTAAATCCCCTCAAGCCTCAATGGGGATTGGTTGAGGCAAACACAGATTCCCCCCTCCCAATTCCTGATGGGGGCCGATCAAGATGCATAGCATCCCAGCTTGTGCACTCACCCATAAAGTTTCCCCAACTCACTGACCACTGATCACCTGTTTTGTAGGGCATCAGACAAAGAAGGCATATTGCCAGCAATAGCCTCACAAGTTTACATCACCCCATCCCTGTATCTCACTGCGCAGTTGCAGTGAATGTTTACAGGTTCAGCACACATGTTTATATCATTTATCCTTATATAATGCTGCACAAGCATGCTAGAGATGTTTTGAACCATGAGCCTGGGAACTCATATCTAATACCTGGGAAACAGAGATTGTTATGGCCACAGATCCTGGGAAACTGAGGTTGTTATGGCCATAGATCCTGGGAAACTGAACTCTAAGAAATAATAACAAAAATCCACTTTACATACACTAAAATCCACCTCACTTACAACTAAGATAATAGATCTCAGTATCACACATAACCCCCCACAAATATCCTTTGGCCAGAGCATCATTATAGGCAGAACCAGCACCACAACAACATATGCTGTAGGCTGGGTCTGCCTCAGACTGATCCTTTGGTAGTTAAGTTCTAATATTGGAATGTAATGGAATACTTCAACAGTTAACAAAAGGAGACTGACTTAGGCATAGCAGGGGAAGGTCATTCAACAAGGAAATTCTGTGAGGACCCCACAATGATTCAGCTGAGTGAGGTTTCCAGGTATTAGTTGCTCTGAGGGTCCACAGTCAACAACCTCAGAGAGGGAGCTGGAGATCCTTGTGGCCTTTTGTACTCAGGTGAACCGAAAGCCCGTTAATAACCTGGGCCAGTCAATTAAGTCAATTAAGTCCCAAGGAGAGTTTCAGTAACTCTTAAGGAAAAAACTGGCCTAACTTGTGTGGAGGAGGGGTTGCTCTAGGTTGGTCTACACAGCAGGCTCCTAGGAAACATGGTTCCCATCACAACATAACAGAGCTGAAATGATTTAAGAAATATATGGGCTCCCATTCATGTAGCACTCCAAGGAAAGTGCCTTACATAAACTAGTTCATTCGATGTCATAAGGTCAGGATGCAGGAGTTTGGTAGAGAAATAAAATGAGGATCAAATCTGCCCAAGAATCCTCTTGGTTTGCCCCCTTCAGCTCTCCATAGGAGCACATGGGTTTTCATGTCCAGGTATACATGGCTGCCCCTGATTTCTGGTTACCTCTCACGGTGTTCCTGCTCCTGCTGCCACCCCCTTTACTCTCTGTGGAGATGGCCTCTAGGCCTCAACAGGAAGGAACTTGGAGTAAATTATCCAAAAGAATTCACCGTTCAAGGGCCTAAGAGGGCAGGATTGGGGCCTGTTGTGTGGCCTGGGGGAGTGGATGGAGAGTGGGTGACTCTTTTCCCAGCCCGAACTGTTATTTTCCCCTCTAGCTCAAATCTGACAAACTAGATGTTCCAGTCTCAGGCAACCCCTTCATATCAAAAAATTATACATAATGTATACAGATCTGGACATAATTAAATTATATATTCACATATATAAATAATTTTCTAATGCTATTAAAAGGAATTTTTTTCCAATTTCCCAACTCAGTCAATTCCATTTTACTTGCAGTGAGAATATATTCATTCATTCATATATTTATCTGAGTTAAAAAGAGGTGTGGTAGAGTAGGTAGAGATCTGAGCTTGACACTGGAAAGTATGGCTTCAAATCTTGCTTCTGGCATATCCAGGCTGTGTGATTCTGATCACTCAATCTCTCAATGCTCCGACAACTCTCTAAATTCTCTGTAAATTCTCCACAGAATGGCCAGCATTGGGATAGGGTTTCTTCACCTGGGGGTTCCCTCACATTGCGGGGTTCTCCCTACCAGGGAAGTCACAGCTCTAGTCCTCATCTCCATTCTGTTAGAAAGCATGTGTTGATAACCTACTGGAATCCCATAATATCAAAGTGAAAGGTTTCAGAGATTTATCGAGTCCTATGTTCTCCCTTGATAGAGAAGCAAACAGAAGCCTGCAGAGGCTAACGGATTGGCCCAAAGTAGCATAAGGAGTTAATGGCAAGACTAGAACCAAAACACAGATCAGCTAACTTCCAGGCCAATGTTCTCCTGATTGCCTCTGAACAATACCACTGGACTGAAGAAAATGCTATAATGAGATCAACAGCCCCTTTCCCAAGAGACTTCGGGCCATATCATTTTACAAAAACTCTAACCAGACCCTCCCTTGTTGACACAGTGTTGATGTCTCAGAGAAAGAGGAAGGAGGCTAGTGAAAGAATTTTGAGAACTCAAACTGTATTGGTTTTCATCTCTCTCTCTCTTTTTTAACCTTTCTCAAAAAACCACGGCTCTTCTAGGGTCACATCAGGTCGTAGCAGAACTGCAGGGCAAACAGAGAGAAGCCAAGCCTAGACATGGCACTACCACCAAAGGAGTGGGCCATGCCTGAAACCGAGAGGCAATGTGACAGACCAGAGAGAGCTGGCCTCACAGCCAGGAAGACTTGAGTTCAAGCTGCATGACCCTGGGCCATCAATTCACCTCTAGGTAGTTCTCTAAGATGATAACTTGCAGAGCGGTTGATGCCCTGCATTGGTAGAGAAGAATTCTTATACCTAGGAAATCACAGGTGCAGTCCTTCTCATGCCTGCAGCCAAGGGGGTCACACCAACAGGGCCACAACCAGTCACTCATGAATGCAAACCTTTAAGGGTTAGAATGGAAGGACACACAGAATCCCATGATTTGAGAGCTGGAAGGCACCTCAGCACATCTAGTACAAACCACTCACAAAAAGAACCCCTCCCAATCCAACATGGCCGATAAGTGGCCATCCAGCTTCTTCTTGATGACCTCCAAGAAGGGGACATCTACCACCTCTTCAGGCAGCCCATTCCATTTTTGGACAGCTCCAATGGTTAGAAACTATTTCCTGAAATCAAAACTAAATTAGTTCCTTTGCAACCTCCAACCTTCCCACCATTTCTCCTGGCTCTGCCTCCGGGGCCAAATAGAAAAAATCTAATTATGCCTCCATATAACAGACCTTCAAATACTTGGAGGGAATTCTCACTTCTCCCTGAGCCTTCTCCAGGCTCAATACACCTTCATTCCTTCACTTCAAATTCCTAACCTGGATGTTATCCAGATTCCTCCATTCCTCAATGAGCCAGGGTTCAAATTATTTGACCAGCACAACCTAATCCTCCAGAAGAACTTGAAACAAGGTTTACTACCAACAGCATTGCTGTGGCCAGGACTAGAAAGCCCCTTGTGTGTTCACTGGGAAGGTATTCTGACCCCAAGACCTTGTTGCTAACCTCACCTCTAATCACATAATTTTGTCCCACACCATGTGTGACCCTCAATGTGAAGGTTTCCTTCTCCATCACCTCTTCCAGTTTGAAGGATAGACTAAAGAGAAAATAAAACCTCACACCTTGGAGAAGTACCTAAGATTTAGTATCACTCATCAAAAAGACAAGAGACAGTGTGGAGTAGTGGGAAGATAGCCAGCTGAGGCATTGGGAAGGCCTGCGTTCAAATCTTGCCTTTGATACCTATTTATAGCGTTCAAGCACTCCACTAATACTATCTCATTGTACCAGAATCCCAGGATCTCCGAAGAAAAGCTGGTATAAGAGCTTACTCAGAGCATAAATGCATTATATTAAATAAAGTGTTGGGAAGCAGCCTAGGCTTTTTCAAGCTAATCCCTCTCTAGTGGCCAGCAAGAATAGTGTAACCTCTTAGGAAAGGACTACTCTTTGCATGTACCAGAGAGAGTAGTTTGTGAGTCCTGAAGAGTGGCTCACAAAGTACACTCTCTGTCTCATGGCCAATTGAGATATTGTGCCTAGCAAATTATATTCCTTTGCTGGATAATTAACACAGTAGCACACAGTCCTTCTGTAAGGATATAAGGAAGGCAGCCCTTGAGCCACCCAACCATGTCTAGGGCCAGTGTCACATGACAAAGACTCAGAGTCTAAAGTGAGCAGTCCCATAGAAGGGAGTCACAATTTTCAAACACAAAGAGGTATAGTGTTCAAAGCTGGCCTAAGGAGCCAGGTTCTGCTCTATGTATAAATCTACCATATGGAATCCATTTTCTCCACACTCGCCACAGCCTCTATAAAAGCCTCTACCACTGAACAACTATTCTCATGTTTTGCTTCTGGAAAATACTTCTCTCCTCTTCCTGATATAATGGGTGTCTATTATAGTAATAAAACAGTGTCTATCTAGAGAAGTATGGTGGTTGTATGCCCAAAGTATTAAGAATGTTCAGAAAACATTTACGTAAATGAAAACAGGAATAGGATGAGATAGTGTGGTAACATTCAGCTCCAGTGTGGCAACCGAGTATAGGAAGGGCCAAGAATTTCAACCAGATAGAGACCCAAGGAATGTGGAATCAGCAGCAGCAGACAGACATGTCTGGCTTTGTCTGGATCATAATAAAGAATGGAATCTCTTTACTGAGCACCAGGGTAAAGTGGATGACGGGCCACTGGTGCTTTTGACAACAGGAAGCTTAGCTAAGTTAGAAGGAAGCTCCGTGAGCCATATGTGAAGAAAGGACTCTCATAATCTTTCAACCACATGGGAAACAAGAACTAACTTGATATGTGGAGCATCTTTGTGATGCCACTGCAAACAAAAGAAAAAGAAAAACCAGGGAGGAAACAAAAATGAATAAATGGCACCATTCAAATTTATGAAAACTCCAAGGTCTTTAAATGTCACTCCACTTCTCCGTGCCAGGGTTTGGGGGATCTTTTTGTAGACGTCCCCAGTACTGTTAACCTTCCATCATCTTCACACAGTACTTCAGAAGGCCAATAGATCCTCAGGAGAGGACAGGGGTAGCCTAGTATGTTGGATAAAAAGCTGGCCTTAAAGACAGGAAGACTGGGGTTCAGGTCGCCCCCACTCCAACCCATACTAGCTGTGTGATCCAGGGCAAGTCACGTAACCTCTCTCTGCTCTGGGCATCTCCCTAAGCCTATCAGTCACAGAGGTGCTGACCTGCATGAGAACAAGGAGTTTCCCCACCTGAGAGTTCTCCCCATAGCTGTGACATCACAGATCTGCTCCCTATCCCACTCCCAAACTAGCTGTGGGTCCTCAGGAATGTCACTTCCTCACCAGTACTCGATTGCTTCATCACTAGGGGATCTCTGGGGCAGTGGTAGTCCTGGAGTCAGGAGGATCTGAGTTCAAATTTGACCTCAGACACTGGCTGTGTGACCCTGCTTGCCTCAATTTCCTCATCTGTAAAATGAGCCGGAGAAGGAAGTGGCCAACCATTCCATTATCCCGCCAAGAAAACCCCAAATGGGGTCACAGAGAGTTGGACACATTTGAAAAATGCCTGACCAGCAACAACAAGAGGGATGTTTGAGGTCCCTTTCCAGATCTGGTGGACTAAATTTGGAGGAGGAGTGAAGGGTGGGGTTGAGAAATAAAGATTTACCAAAGTTCCTTTGTTATTTTGATAAATAATGATCTTCACATCCTGTACTGACTTAGTCCAGAAGAGCAGAGAAGCCTTGGAGTGCTTTGTCTTCTAAGGGCTAAGGCCACAAGTCAGCTAGAAGGAAATTTTCCACAAGGAAGGTTTCCCAGATCCAGTGGTCCCCAAAGGCAGGTGCTCCAACTACAGTGAGGCACTTATAACCCTTGCGGGGCTGTGGGCCAGGACAGACACAGCTGACTCCTTGGTGAAAAATGATTTACTGTGCTGGCCCAAGCTGCATTATTAGGATCTGAGCTGGAAGGGAAACGGGAGACCATCTAACCCGCCTCATCCCCATTTCAAATATGAGGAAAGTGAGGCTCGGATGCGAAGTGACTTATCTATGATCACACAGCTAGTGAGTTCCAGAGGCAAGATTTGACCCCAGGCCTTCCTGACTCCAAGGCCACTGCCATCTGTCATTGCCTTTCAAGGATATACAACAGCTCCCCATTTCCTCGTACATCAGACCTAACCTCCTGACCTGACATTTAAGGCCTCACCAGCTTTACTCGACCTTATGCATATGACTGTATTTTTTCACTCCTCTATACAACCCTTTGCTCCAGCCAAGCTGGCCTTCTCACTGCCCTTCATGCCTCCCCAGTTCATTCCCATCCATGACTTCCCTCATGTTCCCCCTGCTTGGAATGTCCCTCCCAAATCAAAGAATCATTGAATGTTAGAGCTGGGAAGGGCCTTAGCAATCACCCTCATTTTGTGGATGAGAGGGGAGGTGAGTTGCTGTGATCACATGGGTAGTAGGGGGTAAAGCTAGGATGCCAGGATTACGCATTCCTAGGACATATTTATGGTTGTTGTTTGTCCTTCCTTCTCAAAGAGGACAAACAACATCAGGAAGGTGATTCCATGACTTGCAAGTGAATTGGATTTAAGTGAGGGAGGGCTTTGCAAAGTCACCAGTCACCAGTCTCCTCTGGAGCCATCTGAGTCCAGGGGCCAGATATAGATCAGAAGGACTAGAGATTTAACACATGAATGAATGAATGAATGGTTGGTTTACTCTTCTGTGGAAGAGAACAAGAGTAAGGCTGTAGTGAGCTCAAAGAGAACTTGGATAACTTCCACAGCCAGAGAGAACCAAATAAGGAAGGACAGATGAAGAAAGTAAGGCTCAGATAAAGACCTTGTTAAGAGTTAGTCAAGTTAGTGGCAGAACCAAGACCAGAGCCAAAGTCCCCTGATTCCCAGCTTAGTGGTTTTCCCACTATGGCAGAATTAGCGGACACTAAACCTTCTTACAGGCCTCTCATTATTACCATGTGTCCACTAATGAGAATCTTCAGTCTTCTGATTCCTTTGCTGTTACAATTAAGGCTGAAGACTTACTTGAAGCAGAGACTGAAGACTGTAAATGTGTAAGGACCTAGCAACAAAATGTCAGAAAGACATTGACTACCTCTGAGGAAACTGGAGATAGTTACAGGAGGCAGTTAAGACATTGGTTTTGGTATTAGAAAACCTACTTCTGATTCTTACTGCTTGTGAGACCTTAGGCAGGTCCTCAGGGTCTCATTTTCTCCATCTATAAAATGAGGAGGAGGAATGGGAGGACTAGATGGCCCCCCAGGTTCTTTCTTACTTCATAGCTAATATCTTATTATCTCATGTCAGTTAATTTTTGGGAGCCTCAGTTTCCTCATGTGCAAAATGAGGAAGTTGGACTAGGTGATCCTTTCTAGCTCTGAATCTATGGTCCTTTCATATTTTTTTTTAAAAAAAGAATTTGTGTAGGATTTCAAAACAGTTGTGCTTGTAATGGTGCCATGATTGAGCATCCAGCATCCAGTATCCAGTGAGGTTATCTAGCCTACAAGGGACCCCGAAACAATATTTTGCCACACGGGAGAAGACCAGATGATTATTCACAGGGTCAGAAGTGAGCATAAACACAAGGAAAGTTTCTGAAGTAATTGGGTTCTCTAAGGCAAATTAGTTGCCTTGTGAACTGAATCTTTAACAAATGCACCTTCCATGTAGTACATGGGACCAAGAGGGACCTGGGATATTCCCCACTGACTTGAGACCATACATTATTATTAAACATTGATTGGGATCATACATCTAGAACTAGAAGGAACCTCAGAAACTGTCTCAGAGGCTCCTGAAGCCCAGAAAAGTTAAGTGACCAGCCTAAAGACATGCAGGTTGTAAGTGGAAGAGGTGGGATTTGAACCTAGGTCTATCTGACTCTAAGTCCTTTTCCCTTGTACTAGGTTGCCTCCACTTACTCAGTGGTCTATAAGGAATACCCTTGCCCTGCTTATTCACTGACTCAGTGAGCCCCACATTATGTATGACTGATTAAGTCAGTGGCATTTAGAGATGATTGATCTAGTCAAGGCTGACTACTTGGACTAATTCACACCTGAACCACATTCTTAGAGATGGCCTTTAAGGGAGAGAGGGGGTTGGGGAACAAGCATTTATTAAGTGCCTTCTATGTGCCAAGCATTTTATAAATATTATCTCAGTTGATAGGGAGGGCAGATACAGATTTGGAGACTACAGAAAGAAATGTAACAAAGAGAAGCCAGAAGGTCACACAAAGACTAGATTTTCCTCCAGGGAAGCCTGCATGGCCCTGCAATACCCTCCAGGGAATCATGTAGCTCCAGAAATGGAAGAACGTGGGGCCCCATGAGAAGAGGAAACCACATGGCCCAAGATATGGCAGCAGCTGGAGGTAGAGCTGTAACAATTCCTGGTCATGGTCAAAGGATATGAACAAAAATTTTTCAGAAGAAGAATTTGAAACTCTTGATGACCTTATGAAAACATCTTTCAGATCACCAACAAAAAGAAAAATTAAAGTCAAACAACTCTGAAGTTTTATCTCACGTCCATCAAATTGGAAAAGATGGTCAAGGATGGAAATTGACCCTTAGAGGGGCTACAGAAAGATAAACATACACATTGTTGGAGAAGCTATGAATTGATCCATCCACTCTGGAAAACAATTCATAATTATTCAAGAAAAGTGACCAAGTGGTTCATATTCCTTGACCTAGAAGTTGTAGAAACAAAGGAACAAAGTGGGCATTCATTGACTGGGGACTGGCTGGACATGTTGTAGCACATAAATATGATGGAATGGTAGTATCGTCTAAGATTGATAAATACAAAGAATTCAGAAAAGCAGGGTAAGACTTCTATGAACTGATGCAGAGTGAAGTGAGAAGTATCAGTAGAACAATATATGCAATGACTACAGAAATGTAAATAAGTGAGAACAACAGCAGAAAAATGAAGCCGTATCATTATAATGACTAGTCTGGCCCCAGAGAAGAGACAGGAAATGGCCCTCTCTCTCTCCATTGGAGAGGTGAAAAGCTATAGGTAAGTCACGTTCCAGATGCTATTAGGCATGGCCCTTGTGGTTTTGTGTAATTGTTTTTATTTGTCTAAAGGAAAGGTGGGAGTTGGGGCAGAACAGGATAAATCCAGAAATGACAGTGATGAAAGAACAAAGACAGAATTAGCCAAACATAAAAACAATGCGGGGGGGGGGGGGGGCAGGGAGGGGGGAGCAGTTGTTGCGAAGGGAAAGGAATTCCTGACTAAGCCTCCTGGAGAAAAGTGGAAGATACTGGACCAAGAGCCAGAGCCAAGAAGCAGCAGGGGATTGAGCCACAACATGGAGCCAATCTTGGCCTCCACAACTATGGTGAGTTACAGAGAATGGGCAGGTCTTGCTGAAGAATTGACCTTGAGGGACACAGTGCCTGGCACAGAGTAGCTGCTTAATACATGTTTATTGTTTGGTTGGTTGATCCTTAGTGGTATGAGTTTGAAGGACTGCAGCATTCTCTGAGACAGGGAGACCTCACTGGAGAGGGAAGGAGAAAATTGCATTGACTATTTATGAGCTCAGATGTCTTTTGCATTTTTCATCAGGTGAAATAAAGCCTGCCCTAAAATCAATGCATTATTAACTTGATTATCTGCATGGAAAAATGGTAGTCTTTTTACCTTTTTCTCTAGCAACCTAGATGAGAGCTGTATTCGAATGTTCCCAGGGGAATTGCTAGGTGGAAATATGAGCCAAAGGGAACAAATTGTGAGAAGCTTGCCAAGCCTGAATCCAATCTGTGCAAACCCAGAGCTGGGCTTCCAAGCAGTGCATTAGATTATAGGATCATTCAAAATTCCATTCACATCTGCACGTTACAGAAAATTGGTGATGTGAAGCCTGGGAATGCCTAAGGAAAATACAGTAAGGCGGCAACTAAGCCCTTTTGCTCTTCTGACATATTTCCGATGGAAAACATTTTGTTTGGAGCATTTATTATTCAACTTGATTGTCATGTGGATGTTGGTGTTGTATTAAATCCTGTAGCCTGACAATGAAGGAGCATAATTACCACACCCTTTTCTAGAAGGGCTTCTCCTCCGGCTAAACAAATAACCATTCCTGTTAAGTATTACATTTCTCAATTTCAAGTCTGTGACTTGGTCAGCAGGCACACTCCTTGGACTGGATACTAATCCTCTGTGACTTCCTGGTCTTAGAGTTGTTGAGGCTAAAGAATGATCCCACCCCAAGGCCAGGCTGACGATGAGTCTCTCTTGGAGGACAGATGGGCCCTTCCAGTCCGTGAGGGCCTGCCACAGCTTGTTCTCTGCCAACAGGCCTTCAAGGATCAGGATCACCTCCATGCTGTGAGTAAGCATTGGAGAAGAACTTCAGGACAAACCTTACATATTTTTAGATTTTTGTTTTCAGTGGGGCCTCCTACCTCTTAAAAAGCTTATTTCATGTCCCACCTGTTGCAGGAAACCTTCCTGCCTATTCTTGTCCTTGCTGAGCTCTCTTGCCTCTGAAGCATTATTCTTGGCTCAAAGGTACCTCAGAAGCCATTTAGTCCAGCCCCCTTACAGTAAAGGAAACAGACCCAGAGGGATTAAATGACTTTTCCAAAGTGACAGTGTTGGAGGTAGGATTTGAACCCAGCTCTCTGCCTCCAGGGTCCATACCATATTGTCTCCTTACCTGTAGTCTGCACCATATATCTTATATATTAGAAGACTAAAAAAAAATCTCCCTCTCCCTCAGTCCAGGCATTTATGCCAAGAGATGAATGGGCTCTGTCCCTCCCTTATCCCTTTTAGAGATATTTCAGGAAGCAGCCTGGGGTAATTTTTCCAGCTGCCCCAAACGAAAAGAAGAGAGGGAAAAACAAGTAGAAAGGTGGATGGCTTTCTAAGCCCTAAAGGATTCAGTTGAAGGAGAGGATACGAGTAAAAGCCATATTCTATGAGTGATAGAGGTGATAAGAGTTAAATAAAAAGAATGAATAAACAAATCAGCAAAGGAAAAGCATTGAATAAGCACTTACTATAGACTCTACACAAACAAGTAAGATAGAGCCGCCCTCAGAGAGTTTACATTGTAATGGGGAAGGAGCTACATAAAGGAAAGCCAAAAGGGATGGTGGTGGTACAAGTACAGCAACATACATTAAAAATAATCTGGGAAAAGACGTGGAGGGCTGGTTCTGAGCAATGTAATACGAATCCTCAGCTATCAGAGTCTAGCATTCTAGGGGCAGAGTCCAACTTACAGTGGGAGAGGGCTGGGGAGGTTGGCCAGGGTACAGATGGCACGATTTGGAAATATCTGCAAAGTGACATGGAAGCTGTTGCAGGTAAAATAAAGTGAAAGCTTAAATGACTAGAGATTCACCAAAACCAATTTAGAATAGACAACAGATATCCATTTGGCTAGACGGAGAAAAAGGGGAGTCATATATGGAAAAACCTTTACCTCTGGGTAAAGAGTGGAACAATGATGATAGAGATAGGGATAGGGGTAGGGATAGGGATAGGGACACAATCTGTGACTTCACTGATGGTGATCTCATAAGGTCCCATGGATTTGATTACCATCTCGATGCTGATGATCCTCAAATCTACTTATCCTGCCCCAATCTCCCTGCTGACATCCAATCTTGCATCTTCCAATGGCCTCTCAGACATCTTGAACTAGATTAGACATCTTAAATCCAACATATCCAAAATAGAATTCATTTTCTTTCCCCCTAAACCTTTGTCCCTTTCTACCTTCCGTATTACTGTAGGGGGCAACCCCACGATCCTAGTCTCTTGAGCTTGCAACCTAGGTGTCTTCCTGGACTCCTCACTGTCTGTCTCCTCCTCCCTCATCCCATCCCTCTCCATATCCAAGCTATTGCCAAGGCCTGTCGATTTCACCTCCACAGCATCTCTTGTCCATTTCGCCTCTGGAGCATCTCTTGTCAATTCCACCTCGGCAGCATCTCTTGTCTGCTTCACCTCTGCAGCATTCCTTGTCAATTTCACCTCTGCAGCATTCCTTGTCAATTTCACCTCTGCAGCCTCTTGAATATGCCTGTTATCTCCTCTGACACTGCTGTGCCCCTGGTACAGGGCCTCGTCACCTCACATCTGGATACAGCAACAGCTGCTGGTGGGTCTGCCCACGTCAAGTTCTACCCCACTGCATTCCATCCTCCATTGAGCCACTAACACAATTTTCCTAAAGCACAGATCTGATAACATCACTCCCCTATTCAGTAAATACCAATAGCTCCCTATCACTTCCAGGATCAAATACAAAATGCTGTTTGACATTTAAAGCCCTTCATAACCTAGCCCCCTCTTACCTTTCCAGTCTTCTTATACCTTACTTGCTAATATGTATTTTTGGATCCAGTGCCCTGGCCTCTCGGCTGTTCCACAAACAGGCACTCCATCTCTCATCATGGATATTTTCTCTGGCTGTTCATCATGTCCGGAATGCTCTCCTTTCTCTGTTTTCACTAGTGACTTCCCTGGCTTATTTAAGTTCCAGCTAAAATGCCACTTTCTACAGGAAGCCTTCTCCAAACCCATTTAATTATAGCGCCTTCCTTCTGTTAATTATTTCCTACGTATCCTGTACATAGCTTGTCTTGTATATGATATTTGTTTACATGTTGTCTCCCCCATTAGACTATAAGCTCTTTGGGGACAGGGATTGTCTTTTGCTTCTTTTTGTCTCCCCAGTGCTTAGCACAGTGCCTGGCATGCAGTAGTTGCTTAAAAACATGTATGGATTGATGGTGGTGGAAATTCCCTAATAGTATGAAATTGCTCTAATATTGTCAGTTGAAGTTCCAGTACAATCATTCTTCAGGTCTACTGCCCTCCAATTAGACTCTGGAGGTAACTAGAACTAGGTGCGGGGGGTGGGAGACAGAGATAGCAATAGAAGGACCTACAACACATTCCAGGAATGACGACTGGAAAATAGAGGAGAACTGATAGTGAAAGATAAATGCCATATAAAATGCCAACAGAGAGCAAAGCCCTAGCAGAGAGCTGCTAGCAAAAGAACAGTGTGGCTGCAGGGCACTGATATAGAACACACCTGAAGTCCCTTCCTAGGGCCTCACCCAGGAGTAGACAAAAGAATTGTATACATCCCTGGTGGAATGTAGCCTATAGGACAGAAAATCCCTTGACTCTTAGGCTCACTTGAGAGTCTTTTCTCTTTCCTTTACTTGGAAATAAAATTTCAATATGTTGAAGCCATATGAGCTTAATGCTTTTAAGGGGAGCCGGTGGCATCTGTTGGGGATTGAATGCTACATGCTGTTATGTGGGGACGACAAGCCTGGTAAGTGTCAGTACTTAACTGACTTGTACATTCAACAAATACTTATTGAGTGCCTACTATTTGTGAAGTCTTAATCTCAGTTCTGTGGGAAAGAGAGAGCCATGGAACCTGATACCAGACTTTAGGTAGCTTAAGATGGATCTGGAGAAGGAAAAATATGCACATAAAAGTTTAAATGCAAAAGTTAAATAGTAGTGTAAGACAATCATACAAGACTTAACTGGTGCAAATAGTGCACGCTAGGAATTTATAAAAGGTGGAAATCACTATGAATTGGATAAATCAGGAAGGTGTTGGTAATTGAACTGAACCTTAGAGGATGGGTGGGATTCAGATAAATTGAGAGGGAGTAAGGCAAAGGTACAGAGCTGAGAATGAACTTGGGTGTTCAGGGGATAGTGCACAGGAGTCAGGCTACATTGCAGGGATTGTGGAATTTTGTTCTGGAAAGATATTGTACTCAGATAGGTGACCCAAGTTTCAGTCCTAGCTCAGATAATAACTAGCTATGTGACTTTGAGCAAGTCTCTTCTTCTCTCCGGGCCTTTCTCTTTGTTTGGGATACAAGAGGACTCAAACTAAATTTTCTAGCTCTCGAGTCCCTTCTAGCTCCAAAATTCTATGCGTAGCAAGTGTGGTTAGGAAGGTAGGTTCAGGTCAGATCATGAAGAGTCTTGAATGCCAGGAATCTGGGCTTTCCTGGATTTAATAACATGCCCTGGGAGGCTTTTCAAGCACTACTTCAGGAAAATTAACCTAGTGAAAAAATGCAAGAAAGTGTGATGCAATGGATAGAGGATTGGTCTCAGTGGCAGGGAGATGTGAATTCAAGGGCTGCTTCTAATGAATACTGACTGGATGATCCTGGGAAAGCCAGTCTTTTTTTATTTTAATTTTTTTGGAGGGGGGAAGGCAGGGCAATCGGGGTTAAGTGACTTGTCCAAGGTCACACAGCTAGTAAGTTTGTCATGAGGTCGGATTTGAACTCAGGTCCTCCTGACTCCAGGGCCAGTGCTCTACTCACTGTGCCACCTAGCTGCCCCTGGAAAGCCAGTCTTTTGATGATCACAAGTAGTTCTCTAAGACCACAAGTGCAGAACATTTATTGGTCACCACTGGCATAGGATGCTTCCTCTTATGAGAGCTGCATATATCAATGAAATGACAAGTCCAGAGCAAAAAAAGACCCAAAACATTGGAGCATAATTCAGGGTGGATTGCAGTGGAGAGAAACAAAGAAATCCATTAGGAAACTGTTGTAATAATAGTTCAATTTAAGGCAAAAGAAGAAAAGGAAAAAAGGTGGCCTGAAATAGAAATAAGAGGAGAGGAAAAGAGGGGATGGATGAGAAGGATATAGAGAAGAAAGAGTGAACAGGGCTTGAGGACTAACTGATTGGATGTGAGAGATGATGGGGAAGGAGGAGTCAAAGACCACTGGGCATTTAACTCTATTCCACTGAACTGTTCTTCAAGTCCCCAAGCCCCATAAAAGTGGGGACTATCTACACATCTCTTAACTTTATCCCAGCACCTTGCATAGTGCTGAGCACATAGCAGGCATTCAATGTGAATGTTTGACAGAAAGATTGAGCAGTCTGAGGGAAAGAGCTCTGGATCCTGCTTCAGACAACCCATATTTGAATCTGGCCTCTGATATTTATTGGCCATGTGGCCTTGGGTTTAGTCCTTGGAGCTTCAGTTTCCCCATCTGTAAAACTGGGATAATAAAACTCACACTCAACCTAATGGAATGGAAGCTTTTTGAGGGCAGGGACAGTTTCATTTTTGCCTTTGCTTCCCTGAGCAGAGCCTGGGCAGCTAGGTGGCACCATAGTGCACTGAGCACCAGGCCTAGAGTCAGGAAGAGTTCAAATCTGCCCTCAGACACTTATTTGCTCTGTGACCTTGGATGAGTCATTTAGCCCCATTTGCCTCAGTTTCTTCATCTATGAAATGAGCAGGAGAAAGAAATGCCAACCCACTCTAGTATCTTTGCTAAGAAAACCCAAAATGGCACATGAGGAATTGGACATCACTGAACAACAACAACCCCAGAGCTTAGCACAGTGCCTGGAACACAGTAGGCATTTAATAAATGCTTGTGGATCAATTGGCTGGCTGACTGATTTCCCTAGAGGATCATTGTGACACAGATGCTTTGTAAATGTTAGAGGGCTGTATCCCAGATCTCAGAGTTGGAAAGAACCTCATAAAGCATCTGCTGAGACCATTACTAAAAAGGACTCACCCCTCCTACAGCAGAGGACCATCCAGCCTCCAGAGGCAAGGAACTCACTGCCTCCCAAGGAAGCCCATTCTCCTTTGGAGCAGCTTTAATTATGAGGACGTTGAGCCAAAACCCGCCTTCAAGAAACTTCCACCCATTGTTCCAAGTTCCTGGTTCTGCCTTCTGGAGCCCAGTAGAACCCAGTGAATCCCTCTTCTGCAAAGCAGAGTTTCAATACTTAGCATGTTCTCCTTAGGTCTTTGCCCTTCCAAGCTAAAGATCCCCCAAAGAAGGGCTGTGATGATGCCACTGTACTCTACCCTCAGGAGACCACAGCCAAAGGGCTCCCATCAGATCATCCTCCCCCCCATGCTGGCTGCCCTTTTCTCCATATTCTCCATCAAATGTGGCTTATCTTCCTCCTCTCTCCTCCACTTACCCAGCTTATAAGATGCCTATTTCCAGCAAGGTCATCCAGACTCGATATCCTATCTCCCACCTCCAGTTATGGCAGCAAGATGGTAGCTATTATGGTAGTGAATACTTTCATTATTTTGTACATATTTAGTGTCTCAATAGAATGTAAATTCCCCGAGGACAGGGATTGTTTTTGTCTTTCCATGACCAGCTCCTAATCTGCAGTGCCTTGCACGTGTATGGTGCATTGTACTTATGTTTGTTGAGTTGAGCCGATCTCTACCCATGTTTTGGACATTATTTGTCCTTTCAAGTAGCCCAAGATTGCATTACCTTTTTTAGCTGCCACTTCATGGTGTTAACTCATCGAGATCATATTCCACTGAAGCTGCCAGTTCTGTTTCTTTGAAAACTGTTGTCTAGCCACATCTTCCTGTCCCATACTGGTATATTTGATTTTTGTGTAGGACTTTACACTTAACCCAATTAATTTTCATCTTATTCAATTAAATTGAGTCCATTAAGCATTTGCCTACTATATATTGGACACTGGGGACACAAAGAAAACTAAAAGAGTTCTTGCCCTCAGGGAGCTTACATTCTACTGTACGAAAACAACAGATATGAATAAAGAAAAAATGATAAGTAAATATGACACAATTTGGAGGTGAGAGAGTGGAAGGATTAGGAAAGGCCTCGTGGTAGAGGTGGCACCTGAGCTGGGAAACTGAGAGAAAGGTGAAAAGGAAGAGCCTTCCAGACTATGCAAAGGTCCGGGGATAGGAAATGAAGTGTCACACGCAGGGAAGAGCAAGGGGTCCCTCAATCAGTTTGGAAAGATAAGTTGGAACCAGAATATGAAAGGTTAGAAATGCCAGACCAGGGCAGCAAAAGGAAGCCACTGAAGTTTCCTGAGCAGGGAAGTGATGCTTTATGATTCATTAATTTTGGCCCATGGTTCTAGTCTCTGCCACCCGACATGTTAACAGTTCTTCCTGGCTTTGAGTTATCTACGCAATTGCAACGCAAGCCACCCTGCTACCCCAAGAAAGCCATTGATGAGAAGAAAGTCCCCATATACTCCATAACATTCATAGCAACACATTTTGTGGTAGTGAAGAATTGTAAACAAAGCAGATGCCCATCAGTCAGGGAATAGCTAAGCAAGTTGTGGTATATGAATGCAATGGAATATTTCTATGCTGTAAGAAATGACATGTGTGATAGATCCAGAGAAGCCTGGAAGAGCTACATGAACTGAGGCAGAGGGAAGTCAGCGGAACCAAGGAAACAACATACACAATGACTACAATGATGTAAATCAGGGCTGCCCAACCTTAGTTTTTTATTGAAACAATAGACAATATATTTTGATTTGCTATTTTAGTGAGAGCTCTGTGGTAGCTCAGCTTCTTTTACTAAAGCATTTATGTAAATTCCTATGCTTGTAGACGGGCCGCGTAAATCACACTTCAGGCTGCAGCCTGTGGGCCACATTTTGGACAGCCCTGATGTAAATGAAAAGAACAACGTTAAGGACTGTGACAACAATCACACACCAAAAAAAAAAATCAAAAGTAAATGTAACCAAATTATACAAATCAAACAGGACTCCTGTGAAGGGAGATGAAAAGACACTCCCAACCTACCCCTCCATGGAGATGGGAGGTCCATAGGTGTTACACATTGCACATGTTTTGGGATGTTTTTTCAATGTATTGATCAGTCGTGCTGAATTTTTTTTCCTCTCTAAAAAATACTATTTGTTTTATGAGATGGCTTTTGGGGCAGGCGCAGGGAAGAAGGAAGAAGGATGCTTGGAATAAGTATGATGATGCAACAAGCAAAAAAATCAATAAAAGCTGATTTTAAAAAAGAAAAACATGACATTTCTGCCTTTATGCAAGGCAATAATCAAAATATTGGCAAACAGAGGAGCCAGGGATGGATCCCTGGGGACTTTTGTATACAGTATGTGGACACTGAGCCATTCATGACTTCAAGTCTTTCAAACAATTCCTGTTTCACTGAAGAGTACCACCAGCAAGCCTACCACCAAACCTAAACAAAAACTACAGCAAAAAACAACCAAGCAAAACCCCAAAGGTTGTTGGATGGATGGGGGATGAAAGCAAAAGGCATTAGATGTTACCAATGAGCTTTCTCTCCCAGTAGGTGACATTCTAGAGTCTGAGTTCTTAAGTTGGTAGTTATGAACTTGTTCCTTAATATTTTGATGACTGTATCTCAACACAGTCGGTTTCCTTTGTAACCCTATGTATTCTATTTCATGCATTAAAGACAGGATTCTGAGAAGGGGTCCACAGGCTTCACCAGAACGCTGTCAAAGGACACCATGACCCCCCAAAATTTAAGACCCCTTGATCCAAAGGGATTCCTGTGCTGGACTGATGAGACTAGCTAACTCAGTATCTGTCCTTTCCACTTTGGAAAGCCTATGCAGGGGGCTAGTAGGTAGTAAATAGAAGATTGGAGTCAGAAGACCTGGATTCAAATCCTGTCTGTAGTGTTGTTGTTCAGTCATGTCCAACTCTTTGTGACCCCATGTGGGTATTTCTTGGCAGAGATACTGGAGCTGTTTGCCACTTCCTTCTCCAGCTCATTTGACAGATGAGGAAACTGAGGCAAACAGGATGAAGTGGCTTGCCTAGGGTCACACAGCTATTAAGTGTCGGAGGCCAAATTTGAACTCGGGAGGATGAGTCTTCCTGACTCCAGTCCTAGTGCTCTATCCACTATGGCGCCCCCTAGCTGTCCCCCCATAGCCTTAGTTTCCTGCTTTATAAGGTGAAGGGGTTTGAACAGATGGCTTCTAAGGTCCCAGTCAACTGAAAAATGATACTATAATTCTATGAATATTTCCAGGCATGAGAATAAAGAGTGAGGCTATGATTTCATTGATACAGGGAACTCTTGTATGAGGGAACTCTCAGCACCAATGCTCTAAGTGCTGTTCCCTGCCCCCCACTCCGGTTTATAGTCCTAAAGAACTGAGAAGTCACATGATTTGTAGAGTCACACAGATGGCATTGTCATGGGTAGGACTTGAACTCAGGTCTCTGCACCTCGAAACCAGCTCTCTATCCATACATGCTGCCTCTATTTCTAGAGATGCTTTGGTTTTTTTTTTTTTTTGGTTTTTTTTTTAAGACTAATCATGTACAGCCAAGGTCCCATCAGTGATTGTGAGAGAGAGGCACTGGTCAATTCTTGTTCTCTCTTCTAGACCCCACACAAACCATCTGCCCTCCCATCAGAGTCACCATTTCCAGGTCACCTCCCGCCAAGTGGTGATTTTCATTTTAAATCCAAACTTCCTGATATCTTAATCTCAGTACAAGATCTCCAAATTACAGTGCAGCCTCAGCTATTTCTGTCCTATCCAATTTCTGTGGATTTTTGCCATACAAAGAAGGCTGATCTCTGGGGCCTCCAACACTCAATTTACAGATGAAAAGGATAAATATTGCTGGAAAGTACAAGGAGAAAATCCATTAACTAGGACCCCTTTTATTCTTGGGGGGGGGGGGAGTCAGGCAAAGTTCCTTTCAAACCCTGCCCTCTTCAGACTTTAAGTTTGAAAGTAGAAATATGTATTTGTATACGGAAAGGCTAGGAATACATGGAGTAATCAGCAGAAACAAGGACCTTTCCTCCCCAGCATAGATTGCCTCCTGCACCTCCCCACCTTACATGGAAAAGTGGGAGAAGTTCAGAAGTAAAACCTGAGGGAATTTAAAATTCTAGTAGTGTTTTGTGGTCATTGGGATATTTATTAAAACTACTATGGTCTAACCTGAAGAAATGTAAATTTAGGAAATGTACTGGTTAGTCATCATAAGTTAGGGTGAGGTCTCTCATCCAGGTCACTGAGCAAGGTAGGATGAAAAGAAAGGGCTAAATTTCAGAACAGGAGCTTCCTAGGATGGTTCTAGGGCTTGGTATCTAGAGCTGAGAATCTCTCCCAATGGTATTGAGTGCAGTTTACTGTAACTTTTGGGGGGTTAACCTCCTCAATAAATTTTAGTGGCTCCCTATTACCTCTTGGATCAAATATAAAATGATGTTTGACTTTCAGAGGTCCTTCCTAACCTGGGCCCTTTCTACCTTTCCAGTCTTCCTCCCTTCTAGGTACTCTGATGTGGTTCTGTACCTTTTCACTGACTGTCCTCAATGCCTGGAATTCTCTCCTGCCTTGGCTCCTCCTTAGATTACCTTCCTTCAAATCTCCCTTAACTCTGAGATTACCTCCAATTCACCCTGAGTGTGTGTGTTTGTACTTGTGTGCATACACACGTATATACATACACATCTTGCTTGCATGTTGTCTGATGCTTAGCATGGTGACTGGCACATAGTAGATGCTTAATAAATGTTTCTTGACTTGATTCTGCTTAGATGTAAAGGGTTAATAGTTTTCTTTGAATCATAAGAGCTAGCATTTATATAGTATTCTAGGGTGCCCCAAACTGGTGAGATAACATACAGGACTTGGAGTCAGGAAGACCTGAGTTCACGTCTTCCCATAGTGTGGTCCCATAGTGTGGTTCTGTTTAGGTCACTCAATCTCTTAGACTCAGATTCCTCATCTGGAAAACGGAGGTGATAGCAGGACCCATTCCCAAGGTTGTGGTGAGCATGGTATACGATACTGTGAGTAAAGTGCTTTTTCAACCTTGAAGCATTGTACAGCTATGGTGATTGGGAGGTTCATGGGACAGCGAGGTGGATGGAGGACCCAGTCTGGAGTCAGGAGGACCTGAATTCCAATCCAACCTCAGATACTTCCTAGCTGTGTGACCCTGGGCAAGTCATTTAACCCTGTTTGCCCCAGTTTCCTCCTCTGTACAATGAGTTGCAGAAGGAAATGGCCAAAACACTCCAGTATTTCTGCCAAGAAAACCTCAAAACGGGGTCATGAAAAGTTAGAAACAACCCAAAAACAAGAACAAAAGGAGGAGAGCAAGAACGGGCCTCACTAATTAGGCTTTTGAGTTGCTCCCAACCACAGTCCTGGCTCACTCCTGTCAACAACCTCTGATCCACCAGCTGTCCCACAGGCCCAGACAAGCCTAGCAATGGAAGTGAAGGCTGAAGGTGCCTGGAGCCAGGAGGCAGTTGGAGGCCCTTCCACTGCCAAAAACTTCTTCTGAAGTCACTCTTTATCAGCCCCGCCCTGCTTTTCAAGGGTTGTTGGAGATTGTAGACTTCTAATCATTCTGGGAATGTCCTGGAGATATTGTCTTGGCACGGAGCAGACTTCTGCAAGAGTTACAAGGAAAAAGAACCCCAGACTTGACCAACCATGAGTATATAAATTCAGGCTACTCTGTACACCTGGCAGAGAGAGCTCCGGAACTGGTTCAAGACCTGAATGAGAATCCTCCTGGAGGCACTCACTGCCTGTGCAGCCCTGAGCAGATAGCAGCTAGCAGCTAGCACCCAGCCAGGTGTGAGGATCAGGCACACTAATGGATATGCATAAAGCACTCTTCAGAGCTGAATAATAGCTAGTTGGTCCTTGCAGCAGACAAAAATTCCATTTCCCCGACTCTGGGCCTTTGCACTGGCTGTGCCCCCATCTACCTCCTTATCTCTGCCTCCTGGCTTCTCTCCAGTCCCAGCTAAAATCCTGCCTTCTATAGGAAGTCTTTCCAAATCCCCCTTAATTCCTTTCCTCCGTAGATTATCTCCAATTTATCCTGCCTATATCTTGTTGGTACACAGTTATTTGCAGGTGGCCTCTGCCCTTAGACTGTAAGAGTCTTTAAGGCAGGGACTTTTTTTTTTTTGCCTTTCTATTCCTAGCGCTTAGAACAGTGCACCACAGTAGGCGCTTATCAAATGCTTATTGACTGATGAATCCCATTAGACTGTGAGTTTCTTGGAGGCAGGGACTTTTTACAGTGCCTGGCACACAGTAGGTACTTAATCAATGCTCGTGAACTTTGCCAAGTGCTTACCAAGACTGAACGCTTGCAACAACTCTTTGAGGAAGATGTTATTATCATCCCACTTTACAGATTGGGAAGCCGAGGCTTCGACAATAACAGCCAATATTCAGGGAGGGCTTTAAGGTTTCCCAAGCGCTTTCCAAGTAATTCTCTCCAGAACTCCTGGATCCTGGCCGGCCTCGCAGGCCGGCGAGGTGACACGTCATCTCCCCTCCCCCATCTCTTTCCTATGCTCCTCCCCGTGAGGGCGTGACTTCGCGGGGGACTCCCAGAGAGGAGCCGGAAGGAGTGGAAACTACACTTCCCAGCATGCCGCGGGGCTCCCGGCGCAGCCTCCCATTGGCCAGCTGGCGCCGACACGCCGTGTTTTGACTCGGGAGGGTCACGTGCCTCCTTTGTTGTGAGCTCGAGCCTCCGAGCTAGGAGGTTGGAGAAGCCGTCGGGAAGGGGAAGCCGGACTCGAAACCGCGCTCGTCCGCCGCGGCCGGGGCAACGTTGTCGCTGGGTCCGCGGGGGGCCGCTGTTCCTGAGAGGTAGCCGGGGCCCGTGACTCCGCGATCCGCCTAGAGGTGGGGGACAGAGCGGCCGCGACGGCGGCCTCAGCCGGCGGGGAGCACGGAACCGGGCCGTGGGGCCGGCAGGGCGGGGAGGGGGCCGGCTGCAACGCCGACTGGAGCGCGGAGTCGGGACTTGCGGGGTGCATGGCGAGGGGGGAGGGCGCCAGAGCGATACTGCTCCCCGACGCGCGGAGCTCACACCCTGGCAACCCCCAGCCGCTGCCCCTTGCCGTGGCCCTGGGGACTAGGGTCGGGGTCCGAGTTCCTCGCGTTGCGCCCGGAGCTCAGCGCAGCTCCAGGCCCGAGCCGGGGTCCCTAGCCCGGAATTCTGCTCCCCGCGCGATTGCGAAACTTGCGGCGCCCCATCACCTGACCGTGACCCCCTCCCCCCAGCCTTTGTTTGTTTACGGCGGCGGACGCGGAGACCAGCCCGGGGAACCTCGGTCCCCAGAGTGGGGGGCGGGGACTTTCGAAGCCCCGCCTTCCTCCCTTTCCTGCCCGTTGTTTCTGGAGGTCCGGGCTCCGCTATCTTTACATGTCCTGCGGGCACCCGGTTAGTGCATTGGGGATTGGCTGGTGGGCGGGGCGGCGGGGCAGTTTCTGTGAGCTGATTGGATGGCCTGTCTCTGAGGCGCTCCCTCCTCCCCTTGCCCCTTCACCCGCCCCCATGAAGGTGACCTGGAGGACGCGCGCGCGCTCGCCCCTCCCCCAGTTGTCGGGGCAGTTAGTTACCTAGGGTAGCGGCGCGCGCACGGGAGAGGACAGGGGCGCTGCTGCGGGCACGGAATGGCCGTGACCTGCCCGTGACCCCGCCCCGTCCCGCAGGCGTCTGGGCTCGCTGAGACCGCCCCGCGGTGACGGGAGCCGCCCTCGGAGCCGGGCACTGCAGAGCTCCGAGTCTCTGGGCCGGAGTTCGAATCTTGAGCCAACCGCTTCTTGTCTGGGTGACCCGGGGTGAGTGTTTACTCCGCTCCGGGCCTCAGTTCGCGTCTCTGCAAAGTGAGGCGGGGGGTGGGGGGGCGGGAGTGGGAGTCCAAGATCCTCTGGGGCTTCACTCCCCGGGCCTCAGTTTTCCGTTCTGTGCCGGCACCAGGCATAGAAAGAGCAGCTCCCCAGAAGGCCGTGACCCCGGCTCCAGCTGCCCCCGGGGGGGCGGGTCTCTCGTCGCGACTTGGCCCTGCACGTGGGGGAGGGGCGGGGAGCAAGGCTGGTCTACACCTGTGTCTTGCCGCGGAGGGGAAAAGAGGAAGCGATTTTTAAACAAATAAAGGGAGAACCGGTCCCCGGAAGCAGGTTGGAGATGCCTCCGAGCCCCGCGCTACGGCCCCCTCCCCAGTAGTTACCCCAGAGGGTCCTGGGGCTCGCGCTTTGCCCTTCTCGTTTGCATTGTCGCCGGCTGGGTAGGAGGCCCCTGCTGTATACGCGGCCTGAGTCCGAGGCGCTGCCGGGCTCGTGTAAACAGGAAGCGGGTGAGCTCCGGCCCCGCTCCGTCCTGGCCCCGGGCCCCAGGGAGGCCGAGGCTTCCCCGAAGCCTCGTTATAGCTTCCGTGTTTTCTGTGATTTCCTTAAAAACCCAGAGGTCGAGAGGGGAACGTGCCGGGCCGGCCGGGGATGTGGCTCGGACCCCGCGGGCCCGGCCGGAGACTGACGCTGGGGCAGAGACAGCATCGGAACCCAGGCCCTCCGGCCCCGGTCCAGCGGCTTTCCTGCTGCGCCGCAGCCCGGTCCCGACAGAACCTCCTGCCCCGTGGGGCCCGCGGCATGCACGCGCAGAGGTGTCCTGGGAGTTTATAAACTTTACCTACTTTAAACTTAAATACAGAATGAGAAAAGAAAAAAGATACTGCCGTGTACACAGCAGAGCGTAGGAGAGGCTTCAGTGTAAAACCTTTCAAGAAAACCGTTGTAATAAATAGCGCACGTCGTTATCAGAGCCGCCCAGCTTCGCTTCTCTGCTGTGCCCCCCCCCCCGCCCCCCATTGAGTGTGGGGAGATCTAGATAGAGGCGCACGAAAGTGTGCGCGCAGAACCGCGACCTTGGACACACTCTCACACGCAGCCTCGCTGCGCTCACTGGCGCTTGTCATGGCTCTCCCGAGACACGGGTCCGAGTCTTTCCACGTTTTTCCAAAGCAGCCGGCTCATCATCTCCTACACCGCAGCAATATTCCGACCCAATTACATCCTATCGGAGAGATTGTGAAAGTTTGTCCCCAATTTTCTGCATTCCTTCTATTCTTGGCTGCGTAGGTTTTATTTATACTAGAAAATTTTAATTTAAAATAATCAAATTATCCTTTTTACGCTTCAGCCATGCTCGCTCTCATCGTCTGATACTTGTAAGGTCTGGTACTGCTGAATCTACTTCCTTTACATCTTTTCCCCTGGTTTCTTTGAAGTTCCTGACCTTTTGTTCTTCCGTGTGAATTTTATTTTTTCACTTACTTAGCAAAATAATTTTTTAGTAATTTAGTTGGGATGACATTAAATAGATTAGGTAAAATTGTCATTTAAAAATTATATTGGTTTTACCTACCCATAAATAATAAACATTACTTCAATCATTTAGATTTCATTTGATATAAAAAGTGTTTTATGTTTACGTTCACGCGGTTCCTGCGTCTGTTTTGGCAGGTGTACTCTAAGGTATTTTATACTGTCTAGGTTTTTTTGATGGTCTGAACCTCTAGTGAATAACATTGCTAACACATAGTGTAGTTTTTTTTTACTTTTGATTAAACCTACTTTAACTTTGAGATCATGATTATATCCCTGCTTTTTTTACATAATAGATTCTACTCTTGCCCTTTATTTTATCTTCTTGTGTTTCTCTCATTTTTATGTTTCCTGAAAGCAGCATATAATTGAATTGAAATTCTTAGTCTGCAGCCATTTTTGTTTTATGGGTAAATTCATCCCATTTACATTCTAAGCCACAATTACTCGATGTGCATTTTCCTCCTTCCTGTTTTTCCTTGCTATCCTTCTCACCCTGTTTACCCTGTATCTCCTGACTTCTCTGCTTTGCTTCTACCCACTACCTTGCCCTCCAGTTCCTTAATCTACCCACCCTCTAAGAATCCCTCCCATGTCCTCCTTTGCCACCCTGTCCCCTTGCTCTCTTGTTTCTTTCTGAATTTAAGAGACACACACGCACACACACACACACACACAATTTCCCTCTTTAACACATTCCTTTTGTTGTTTTTTAAAAAAGGACTTTGAGCTGTAAGCAGCTAGTGACTACGCTAGTTTGCCAACTGTAGACATCTAAATGTACTTTTCCAGCCCTCAGAAGGCTGTAGCCAAATTAGTTGATTTTTTAAAATTCGAGATTGGACCAAAATTCATCATCCAAAGTTTCCATTTTTCCTCAATAAAATAAATAATTATTTATGGTTAATGAAACTTTATTGAGAGGTCACATGGAGTGGTAGTGGGTAGCAGGCAGGCTTCAGAGTCTGGAACTCCTGGGTTTAAGTACTTTGATGCACCCTGGCAAGGCCTCTTATTTCTCACCCAGTGAGTGAGTGCCCTAGGCAGCTCTTTATCTGTGACTCTTATGTTGCCCATCCAGTATAAATCCACCTCCTTATCATTTTCTCACCCACTGGGAAGTGCCTTATATACCAGTGAAATCACAGGGGCCTTCTGCTTTGTTCTGAGTGTCTCTGAAGTTTTTATTGACTTTGTTACCTTTGAGATAAATAAGAAAGTCACTGTTTTTTAAATATGACACAGATTGTTATTTAGGGTCACCCTTAAATTTTAAATTCGTTTTCAAAATAACTGCATATATTATAAAATTTTTGTTCATGAACTTAACTTTATATTTATATAATTTGTGTATACATATTGATATGTGTATAAATATAATGCGTAAATAACATACATTAACAATGTGTCATATATACTTTTTTCATATGTATGTTGTATAATGTGCATAATATATTTATATTATACATATGTATTCAAACTGTATTTTAAAGAATATAAGGTAATTTTTAGAAAATGCTCTAGCAATTAGGATATAAGGAAAGGTCCTACCCAGTTTGACCATTTGTAATAATTCCCCAAAATATTTTTTTAATTTTAAAGTTCATCCAGAATTCTTTCTGACAGTGTTGTTTTTAATATGGTCATGAATGAAAAAGTGAATGTCATCACTAATATCACCTTTTTCTGATCTTTATACTCCAGTCTTTGTATTGTATTGTTTGGCTGACAGCTATTTTCTCTTCGTAGCAACAGTCAGAAGCTACTTTTCAAAAAATAGTCTTACATTCTTTCATGTCACACTGGAAGGGCATTGGCACCAGCCCGTCCAGGTGCCTAGCATTTTGGAGGTCTGCGCTTGCTTACTGAGGATTTATTCAACTGTTTAAGCATTCCTTTTTTTCAATTCTTGCAGTTTTGCATTTTTAAAAAATTATAAAGTATTTTTCCCCAGTTATTTGTAAAAACAATTTTAAACAGTCAGTTTTAAGACTTTGAGTTCCAAATTCTCTCCCTTCCTCCCTCCCCAACCCCCCTCATTGAGAAGGCAAACAATTCAGGATAGGTTATACATGTGTAGTCATGCAAAACACTTCCATATTAGTCATGTTGTAAAAGACAACTTAGACCAAAAAAAAAAAACAAACCTCAGGAAAAATAAAGTAAAAAAAGTCTGCTTCAGTCTATATTCAGGTACCACCAGTTCTTCCTCTGGGGACGGATGACATTTTTCATCATTAGTCCTTCAGAGTTGCATGAACTTAACTTTAAAAAATAATAGCTGACAATAGCAAAGATAATTTAAATAGACATTTTCAACTAATTAACTTTTTTTAAAAACTTGAAAATCAATAGCATAGTAACAACTTAGCCATCACTTATAATTGTACTAAACATTCAAACAGTTATAGGTTCACCTGGAAGGAAAAAGTCAGTGACCTGGTTAGTTCAAATAAATCTAAACTAGTTTTTTGAGGATAATCCATGAATTTGGGTAGATACCTTGGGACAGGCTTGAGACTGGCCAAAGTCAACAAACCAGACTCGGGCAGTCCTAGAACAGATCCAGAAGCTCCCTGGGTTGGTTTTCATCCTCCTCTGGGAGGGTTGCCCTGGAGCAGAAGAGACCCCTCAGTGTCTAGACTGTGATCTAGGCAGGAAGGCACCAGAGGAGAATTACTCAGTTCCTTCTAGTTTAAGTAAAAATAATTTTATGTTGTAATTGCTTCAAGTTAGCAAGCATTTAAAAACAGCGCCTGCTTTCAAAGACCTCACAATCTAAAGCTGGAGACAGCAGGCAGGTGACGCTGCGTACAAGATGTGTTCAGGATGAGATGGGAGTGATCTCAGAGGGAAGGCACCAGCGTTAAGGGGACCAGTCAAGGCCTCTTGTCGAAGGTAGGGTTTTAGCTGAGGCTTTGAGGAAGGCAAGAGGTGAAGGAGGAGAGGAGGGAGATCCCTGCATCAGAATCTGGAGAAGGAGCATCTTGTTCATAGGACAGCAAAAGAGCCCATCGTGCTGGATCACAGAGCACTGGAAAATCAGGAAGTTATGAGAGGCTCAGAAAAGCAAATGAGATTTGATGTTTGATCCTGGGAATATTAGGGAGCTGGTGGAGGTGGGGCTAGGGCTAACAGGCACCAATCACTGTGCAGATGGGGGGAGGTTCCGAGCAAGATAGCTGACCAGTGGGAGGGGACGAGAGGGGACGCAAGGGGACATGGGCCCAATGCAGTGAGCTGGGCCCAGCCTTTGCTCAGTATCTGGCATATGCTCCTAACCAGACTCTTGATAAGTCCCTGTAAGGAGCCCTTCCTCTATAGTGTAGGACCCAAGAACATTCAAATGAGTGGGGGAGGGGTCTCCTCTGGGTTCCATCTTTGCTGCATCTAGAGGAGATACAGAGTTAACAGTATGCCCTAACGCTGGATACCAGGCAGTTCCTGTCTTGTGTGGCCAGGTCTCCTTTGCATTTCAGTTTTATCCTAATGCAGTAAAATGAGGCAGTCTGGCCTAGTGGATAGTGTTGGACTTGGCGGGGAGGGGTCAGGAAAGATCTGTTTGAATCACACCTCTGACCAGTCACTATCAGTTAAATTTTGACCTTCCTAATAGGCTTGTTGTGAGGGCATATACCAATCTAGGAGTGTTTCCTCTTGCTCTCTGGTGCTTCAGATGCTGTGTGATCAATGCTCCGGTGCTTTGCCCTTTGCTGCTTCCCAGTCACAGCTGCTGTGGAGCCATTGTTGGTCAGGCAGGCCTAGAAGTGCCATCTCAAGCTGGCCCCCATATCTTCTTCATATCAGGACTCCAGGCAGATGAGGTGCTGCCACCGTCTGCATCTGCTGTAGTCCTGACTCAGTCAAGAGAAGAGGGAGAATGCCCAGGCAGGGAAGCTGGTGGGGTTTTAACTTTGTCCGATCTAAGAGCTGCCCTAAAACAGAATCCCTGGAATGACCTGACCCTTCTGAACCTGGAGATGAGTCTTCAGCTAACTCCAGCCTCCCTCTGGGTCAGGCCAGAATTAGACTGGCCTGTGGGAGGCTGAGGGGGCAGAGCAAGATTGCTACTAGCCTCTGCCCTCAGACCCAAAGAACAATATGCAGATTTATGTATTCTTAGACACACACACACACACTCTCTCACTCTCTCTCTCTCACACACACACACACACAGTGTCACTGGTATAGATCTGAACTGTTGGCAGAAACGCCTTAGAATGTCCTACATTTGAACCTCAAAGATTCAGTGTGTAACGAATGTTCTATTCATAGATTCTTGGCTTAGAAACCAAAGTCTCTGAGACTGTTGAGCCTCTTGTGCCTGATCCAAGATGCTGCTCTTTTCTCTAAGCGTTTTCTGCCTTCCCCCAAAGGCTCACTGATCTAGCAGGGTCGGGAGGGATTAAGCTGAATGAATCGTCTTCTCTATATGGTTTGATACCATGTCTGTATATCACCAATGAAAAGTAAATAAATGTGTGTGACTGTATGAGAATCATCACCATACTTGGGAGCTATTTGACAGCAAATCTAATTCAGCTGAAGATTGGCTTTTTTCCTTGAGTTGTCCTAGGTTCTTATTGAGACTTTGTGTAATTTATTAAAACAGTCATACAACATGGAGGAGTTTGAGTTACACACATTTAAGAGCTACTTAGTGGGGCCATCTGAAAATAAAAGCAGACATAATTAAAATTTAAATTTGTCACTGCACACAAATTGTTGGTATTTCTAATTGAGTGAAATACTAGTATCTAAATTATTTGAATTGAAATAATTTCTAATTATTTGAATTGAAATAATTTCCATTATTTTTTTCAAATCTAGAAAAATTATTCATGGAAACTCCAAAGTAATATGACATGGAGGTGACATAAATCATAAATCCCAGCCAATGCGACTACACTGCAGAGACTGCAGGTGTGGTCCTGGTCATGGACTCAGTTGATCAGCATGCACTTATTAAGCTCCTGCTGTGTGCTAGGCACTGCACTATGGCCTAGGGAATACAAGGACCAAGAAACAGATTATCCTCTAAAGCAGCTTCTATTAGGGGAGGTGGGGAGGCAGCATCATACATGCCCACATCTACATAGGAGTATATGCAGACTGAATGGAAAGAAGGTGGATGACTACTAGCCCTTGTGGAAGGGGAGGGCATGGGTACAAGAGAGGCCTCGTGAGCCCCTCAAAGGTGGCGGGGGGGAGAGAGGGAGTGTGTGTGTGTGTGAGAGTGAGTGTGAAGGGGTGCCCTGATCTTGTCTTTCTGATTTGCCATATTTTCCAGAAACACTGGACCCAGAGGATAAAACTTCCCCCCAAGCTGACTTATTGTTTGCACCCCAAGTTGGACTCCTGTGTCTGTTCAGAGTCAAGACAGGTGCCAGGCATTGTGCACTGAACTGTGAAACTGCAGCTGGGACCCTTGGAGACAAGTAGCCCCTCCTGTTTAGCAGCTGCCAGGCACAAAGAATTTGGCTTCTGCTTTCCTACCCTGCCTCTCCCTTTTAGGTGGAGATTTCTGTTTCTCTTCCTCTCTTTGTTGCGCTTTTATGAATATGTAAGCCTCTGTTTGGATTTGAACCTTGGCACTTGCTTAGGGTTCTACATGCCTGTTGATTTCTGTTGTATTAAATGCAGCACATAGACAAGTCTCATGGACTTGTGATACTGTTTTTGGGTGTGTGTGTTGGGTGGGAGTGGGTTAGTCCTGCACTGGCCTGGCTACCTACTGGTGAATGATAGAAGACCACTGGGAAGGCCTTCCTGGAAGAATTACAATCATATGTCCTTGGAGGATGTGCCCTCCCTGAAGAAACCAGAGCAGTCTGGAATGTGATCAGTTGGGGTGGTTTGGGTTCGTTTTGAGGTCCTGACCTGGGACTGCACTAGTTGGGGGGGGGCACTCCCTTCACTAGTACATACCACTCTTTACAATTTAGAGTCTTAGGGAATTGTCATGGGACATGGCCAAGGTGACAGAGGCAACATATGGCAGGAGGAGGGCGTTAGCTTCCCGGCTTGAACCTGCACTGCCTTCCAGTACTTCAGCATGAAATGGAAGCTTGTCACTAGAACTTTGGGGCCTCAGCCCTTCCTAAAGGCCATAGGCCAAATTGTAGAGGAGTAAGGACCTGGTCCCTGGGTCAATAAAATTCCAGAATCTTCAGTCACTCAGCAAGCATTTATTAAGCACCTACTGAGTGGAGGCTCTCTGTTAAGCGCTGGGGCCACAAAAAGCAGGAATGAATAAACAGCTAGTTCCTGCCCTCCAGGAGCTTAGTGGGCATTGTGGGAGACAGCCTGCTCTTACATAAGCATATCTTCTCTATCATTCATATATTCTGTGTGAATATAAACCAAAAAGAGACGGGGCGGAGAGTCCTGGATACGTCTCAGTGTGTCCAGTAAGGAAGCGTTGGGCGCCCCAGAGCTGAAGAGTATCTTGTCTCAGCATCACTCCTGGTTATTATTGACATATCGAATAGAATTCATTTATCTCTGGCTTAAGAAATCTTACCTCAGGGTAAAACTATTGTAAAATAAACCTTTCGGAAAGTAGTGAAAACTGCTGCCACATTTGAGACACAAAGAATGATGGGATTGATTTAGAGAGATGGTAATAGTCTGGCAGTGTCATTCCAACCATAAGTACAAAGAATTGGTTTGTGATTGTGGTACTCAAAATATCTTTAGTTTTATCTGACATGGCATATAACAAACACTTTAAGGAAATGAGGCCAAATAACCCTGATAGGGACAGCTGGGTGGAGCCAAGGTGCACAAAGTGCCAGGCCTGGAGTCAGGAAGATATGAGTTCACAGCTGTGACCCTGGGCAAGTCACTTCACCCTGTTTGCCTTCGTTTCCTCATCTGTAAAATAAGGTAGGGAAGGAAAAGGCAAGCTGCCTCAGTATGTCTGCCAAGAAAACCCTAAATTGGGACAGATGTGACTGGAAATGGCTGAACAACAGTAATAACAAAGCCTGATGTGGTCGCAGTAGCTGATTTCTCTGTTGTTTCATTTTAGGTGAAGAAAAATCCTACAGATATTTTGGCTGTGTGGCTTTGGGCAGTGAATGCTAATAAAGGTATTTATCAAATGGATAACTTCTGAATTTTGTCATCAAGGAAATTTCTGTCACCTTTGCCTGAGTAGGTGTCAGCTAAGGTATTTTATTAGGAAAATGGCTATTCTGTTTTTAAAGGTCTCAAAGAAAGGCGTTCTCACATTCTCTTTAATAATTTACGACTTTATTCTTATTCATTTGTCTTTCTGTCTTAAGCCCCTCCTGTTGAATTTTAAAGTAATTTCTTCCATTTGCTTTTGAAATCCTGTTGTCAACATTATTTATTTGAGCTGGCCCAGACTGTTGGGCTCCATAGACATCTAAAATGAGAATCCCTGTTATCAGAAGGCTTTTTCTTCCTTCTTAAGACCACTCGAAGTTCCCCTTGGGTGTGTGTAGGCTCCATTGGACTCCAGATGTGATCAGCCTTTGTATAGAATCCTGAAGTTGCCTGTCCCCAGGTTGCTGCTGCTGCTTCCTCCCTCCTTCCCCTCCCTTCCTCTTGTTCCGCCTCTTCCTCCTCGGACATTGCTACCGTGTCTAGGAAGTTCAAGACTTTTGAGTCTTTGAGGGTTACCTAACACTTCGCTGGGGTCACAGGGGGAGGAGGAGATAGAGATTATTTTCCCCTCACCTCTTCCCCCTTAAGGGCCTGGCTAGAACTGCTATGCCCATCAGACTGTCGCCACCCCCACGTACACATACACACATGTGCACATACGCATATATACATATACACACATGTACATGTGTATACATACACATATACATTCATGTATAAATGTGTGTGTGTACATATATATATATATATCGTTCATCTCACTTTACCCAATGGCACGAAGCATTTTACTGACTCCACAATGATCGGGGACTTTTCGTTCACTCAAGATGTCCAAGAATTATTGATGCCTGTTTTACACCTTTCATTGATAACTTAATTAATTCCACTGTATCCCATGCAATCCTCTTATCTTCCCTGGACAACCCCCCCCCCCCCACACACACACACACGTACGTGGCACACACGCACGTACCTACCCACTACATTGTGGCCAAACTGGACTGCTGACCATCATCCCTGTGGCCTGCACTGTCCCCTTCCTTCACTAAGTGTTCCCTGAGGCCCCAGTCAGTAACCTTGAGCCAAGCCCATCCCTCCCTTCTCCATTACCTGGCATTATAGTTATTTGTACATGTGTGATCCTGGGATATGAGGACACGTGTGAGCCTCCTGGCTGATACAAGCTCCCAGAGGGCCGGGACTGGCTTTTGTCTAGCACCCGGCTCTTGCTGGTACTGAAAGAATACTTAACGATTGATTGTGCTGCTTGATATTTGATGAAGGTTCGGAATGTCCCTTGGGGTGACTGGACTTCCTCCTGGGATTGTGCTCATTGTTTCAGCCTTCATATTGTTGACTTTCTAAACTTGTCATGTGTGTCACCCATTGCTATGATTTATTTGAGTACATTTAGAAGATAAATATACAAGTCTTTTTCTGGTGATTTAAATATACCTGCAGTTTTCTATTTTTAGAACTTGAGTCAAGTCTAGATTATTTTAGTGTTCTTGAAAATCTTTGCCAAGCCAGGCCTGGTGGCACACACAGCCATAATCTGTGCTTCTGAGGAGGTTGAGGAAGCTTCTTTCTGTAAGGTCTGACCCCATGGGGTGGCAGGGGACTAGCAGGCTGCCTAGGGAGAGGAGAACCAGTGTAGATGGGAAATAGAGACAGAGCACTCAGGTCCATCTTGTAGTGGAGTCAAGGGGCCAGGCCGTGGCTGACTGCGGCACCTTCAGACTGGGAGTGACAGGAAGACCCAGGCCCAAAAAGGAAAGGAAAATAACATCTTTGACAGCTCTGATGTAAGCCACTACTAGATCAACAAACCTTGTTTCCTTACCTCTTACGCAGAAAGGGGGAAAATAGCCCACGGTTGTCATCTAAGCAAGTAACAAAACACAAAAAATTAATTTGAAGGCTCATATAATAAATGGGGGAAGTTGTCTTCAATCTAGAGAGGTTTGGCACTTAGTGCAGAGTTATTATGGAATCACAAAATGTTATGCCTAGCCGTGATTCCAGAGGACTGAGGATGGAGGCCAGAACCCACTTCGTAAGTGAGAGCTGAAAGAATAAGACATAATAATGTTTTGGACAGAGGGCAGTTTTTTCTCACAGAGCCTTTGGGGGTTCTTTGGAGGAGAGAGGAAGGATAGATTTTTGTTACACAAAAGAACAATTTTTAATGGAAAAAAATTTTCACTGTGACTGTCTGGCTCAGGTCACAGATAGGCAGTCTTGTTTGATGTTATTTCTGCTTTCCTGTTAAAATGATCTATTTTCATTGTAAACTAGTTGCAGAATTTGATTTGAAAGGGAGGTAAGCAGCCATCTGGCTGACCCAGGCTCAAAAGAAGGGAGCCCCAATGTAACTGATGCAACAAGTGAGCCTCTGAGCTGGCCAGTGGCCAAGGAGGGGGACGCCCCACCTCCTCACTCACCGCCCATTCCATTTTTGGACCGCTGGTCTCTCTGTCATCAGTGATCATTGTTCCAGCCGTGCTAAGCAAGGGTCCTAGTCTTTCTTTGATCTTTTCACGTAGCTTTTCAAAACAAAACAAACCTCTCTTTTTGTTATCCTTCTCTTTCCTTGCTAGTTTCAGCTCTCATTCCTGAGAGTATTTTTACAGGACTGTGCCACACTTTCACATTCATTTTTGTTAGCTGGCTTTGTTCACATCTTCTGTGCATTTCATTATGAAATCTAACTTCATTGATGAGTTCCCTTTCTATCTACTTTAATCTCTTCAGACCAATCCCATTCTTTCCCCTCACTAGAGTTGTTTTCTGGTGTGGGTTCAGAATTTCATTCTGAGTGTTTCTTAGCCCTTCTGGGCTGACTTCCTCTGAAGTATTTTCTTTCTTCCATAGGGTCTTATCCATCTTTCCCTGAAATCTCTGCCCAAATCCAGGGTACATGTCCTTCAGCCCAGCAGCTTTCCTCTCCTCTCTCACAAACACTAGAATGAAGCGCTCACTTCCCCTCAGAGTTCCTAGGATTTCTATTTTAGAAATCAGTTCTTTGTTAGTGAGAACCAGATCCTTGATAGGATTTTCCTTTATTGATTTGTCCACTTTTGAAGGTTGGCCGTTTCAGTTTTGGTGGTCTAGAGCACTAGCAGATGTTGGGATAATTGGAATTCCCCCATCACCATTGTACCATGCCTCTGGGTTAAGGTTGTGATCTGTTTCCAAAACTTCCCATAAACTTCCTTTTTTCCTTCCAGGTCAAGAGTTCTTAACCTAATCTTTCATGGCCCCTTTTGTCATTCTGGTGAAGACCTTGTTCAAAATAATGTTTTGAGAATCACTCTGAAATCTGATTATCAGGATAAAATACATAGGACTAGAAGGGAAAGCAATTATTGTTGAAACACAATCATCAAAAGAGTTTAAAAAGCAGGCTCATAGATCCCACATTAACTCCTTTTCTAGGTGGTCTATTGTGTGTCAGTGACAAAAATCACTTCTCTTTTTCCTCCTTTGACCTTCACCCAAATAGTCTTTCCTCATACTTTCTAGATTTCCCTTTTTTTTGGAGGGGAGAAAGGCAAGGCAATTGGGGTTAAGTGACTTGCCCAAGGTTACACAGCTAATAAGTGTGGCAAATGTCTGAGATCGGATTTGAACTCAGGTCCTCCTGACTTCAGGGCCTCTACTCACTGTGTCACCTAGCTGCCTCTGGATTTCCTTTTCTGAGAATACCTTCTTAATATACAATGCTATCTTATCCCACATTCCTATTACATATTTTCTTAAGTTTATTCAGAAATTTCAGCAGTTAGAAGTGTCATTACATCTGAAACAATGTACCTGTCTCTAAGTGTAAATTTGAGAACTAGTCTTTCAAATATTTAGAATGGAAGGGGCAGGGCAGGTAGAGTGGGGCATAGAAGTGTTTTTCCCCTCCTCACCGAAGTTAAGTTACTTTCCTGTTTGTCCCTGATAATAAAGATACAGTCATTGAAATAAAGGTCAGACTTTAAAGATCAAAAAAGAAAGTCTCTGTTTTAGCCCGGATTTATTTTACTTGGTTGAAATTTGGATTGACCTTTTTCCCCTCTGAACCCTTTTATACCCTCTTAATGGCTGAGCTATTTTTTTAGTTACCATAGAGATAAAAGCTACTCCCAAACTTTTAACTGGGCAGCTTTACAACATATTGGGCACTTTTCTCTCTGAACGGTGCAAAAATGAGGAGTTACCCCCTGATATTTTTTGCCGTGGATTCTCACTAGGAAGGCACAGAGTAGCTGGCACCAGGGTCTGTGGTCCTGCCCATCTCTTAATAACTTGTTGGTAGAATTGAAATTAATCCTTCCTCTCTTCCCCTTTTCATGTAGGGGAAATGGAGGTTTGGAACTCCAGAAACAAAAAATAATTGTTTTTAGTCTTCATATTGTCCACTTAAAAGCAACCAGAGTTTTCTGAGCTCTGCTAGACAACAGCAAGCAAGGAATGAGAGGAAAAGACTGCCAGAAATGAAGGAGAAAATCTGGACCTGTTTTGGTTGTTACAGCTGTTTGTCAGGAAGTGTCTCCTGTGATTGCTGCCAGGTGTTCCTTAGAACTCAGGGCCACTGGAGTGGTGTTTCTACACAGAGCCATTTGCATGAGAAAGACAGGAGAGAATGGAAGGACTCCCTTGGGGGCTGGACTTTATTTTAGGGAAACCTTGTTTATAAAGTCAGGGCTCTGGAGCTGGAAGGGTTTGAGGTCTTCTAGTCCAGTCCCCTCATTTGAAGATTAGGAACCAAAGCCCAGAGAGTTCATCTAACTGAGTGGTCAGCACTAGAGGAGCACAGCAGGCGCTGGGGACATTAAAGGTAAGGGTGAATGGATGGCTCAGTGTTGAGCAAGTTGACAGTGGCATTAAGGAAGGTCAGGCCTTGAGTCACTGCTTTTTTCAGGTTGAAGGGAGAAAGGCAAAGTCAACAAGACTTAATGAAGTCCCTCTTATGTGTTAGGCACTGAGAACACAAATACATGAAAGAAGCAGTCCCTGTCCTCAAGGACCTTGTGTGTAAGTGTATATAAACTAAATACAAGGGCGTTTTAGGAAATCGCTGATTTTATTTCTTCTAGAAATGATTGTGATGCTTTGGATGGGATGTTAACATAGACCTCTTCCAAAAAGCTTCAACTAGTAGTGCTAACAGATCATTCTGATCTTCCTTGTAGCATTCCTACCTGGAAGGACACTTTCCAGATGAGGATGGCAGGGCTGTCCTCAGAAATAGGAAGTTTGGAAGAAAGGAGACTTTAGGGGGAAGAAAGTTAATGAGTTTTGTTTTAGAAAGAGAGTGAGGTTGAAGGAGATAAAATTGGCATGAAAGAGAAAAATGGAATGGGACTGGTGGACTTTGTAGATGAGGAAAGATTTTCTTAATCCAGAGCAGCCCTTTCTCTGCAGCCTAGAGGACTGAGGGGGAAATGACTGGCTGTGGGCCCACAGGTGTGGTGGTGGGGGGGGGGGGGCCATGGGGCTCAAACCGGGTCCTCCTGACTGCCAAGTGGCTGTGCCTCTAGGGGGAATTCATGTTCTCACTTGGGATCGGTGTCTCATTCATGATAGAACAATTTAATGCCTCATAACACTGGTTTCTTCGGTGTGTGCGCTCTCTCCAAATGACACAAGATGGTGAGTTCTCCACACCTGAGATGACTTAAAGAGTTGGCTCCATCCAAAAACAAATGCAATACCTGGTGGCCATCCTTAAACTCTGTGAGCATTTTTTAGTCATCCGATGTGTACCAAGCACTGTGCTAGGTAGGCCCTGGCAACACAGAGACAAAAAGGAAATGTACCTCGCCCTCAGTGGGAGTATGTTATAATGGGTAAAACCACGTACACACACGTAAGGAAACAGAAAATATACACACACACACACACACACATACAGGAGAACTATATAAAGTCATGTAGCTCCTTGGTGCCTCAGTTTCCTTGTCTGTAACATGAAGGGCTGAGACTTGATGACTTGTCAGGTCCTTTCTAGTTCTAATTCTGTGATCTGTAATTTCTGGGGAAGGACGGAGTGTCAGCAGCTAAGAGGGGACCGGGCAGGGCCGTCCGTGGAGGACGTGGCACTGAGTGGAACCTGGAAGCAATTCCAAGGACAATCATCTCTGATCTTTGCTCACCTGCTCCTGGGATGCCCATCCGTCATCAGGCTCCTGTTTAAAGCCTTTGCACTTTGGCAGATTATGTTCTACTCCATGCTCTGTTAGCATAGTCTTAGAGAACTGTGGGACATGGAGGCATCTGAGTAGACTTGAGTGGCAGGACAAAACCCAGCGTGATTTAGTGTAGGAAAGTTCACAGCCTTAGAGGAGGACTGGTCTGGTCATTTTTGAGTGTAGCATCTGATTCTGTTATTATCTGTGGCAGAATATTTAAGCTTTCTATTTTAAAAAATTAGCTGCTTTTTTGCCATTCAGAAATACTGCCTTTTTGTTTTCTTTCACTTTTAGGAAGGAAGGAAGATCCTTAGTAGCCTTTCTCACAAGGATATAGCCGGCTGATGTAACCATGGTACTAATCCTGGGCCGCAGACTGAACAGAGAGGATCTTGGGGTGCGTGATTCCCCAGCTGTTAAACGTAAAGTGTTTGAAATGGACCCCAAGTCTCTCACAGGCCATGAGTTTTTCGACTTTTCTTCAGGATCCTCCCATGCTGAGAACATACTCCAGATCTTTAATGAATTCCGAGACAGTCGCTTGTTCACAGACGTCATCATCTGTGTGGAAGGGAAGGAGTTCCCATGCCACCGGGCAGTCCTCTCAGCCTGTAGCAGCTACTTCCGAGCCATGTTTTGTAATGACCATCGAGAAAGCCGAGAGATGCTGGTAGAGATAAATGGCATTCTGGCTGAAGCCATGGACTGCTTTCTGCAGTACGTCTATACTGGAAAGGTCAAGATCACTACTGAGAACGTCCAGTACCTCTTTGAGACCTCGAGTCTTTTTCAGATCAGCACCCTGCGTGACGCCTGCGCCAAGTTCTTGGAGGAACAGCTGGATCCTTGCAACTGCCTTGGGATTCAGCGCTTTGCTGATACACACTCCCTGAAGACGCTTTTCACCAAATGCAGAAACTTTGCTTTGCAGACTTTTGAGGATGTGTCCCAGCATGAAGAATTCCTGGAGCTCGGCAAAGACGAGCTCATCGATTACATCGGTAGCGATGAACTGGTGATTGGCAAGGAAGAGATGGTCTTTGAAGCTGTCATGCGTTGGGTGTATCGGGCAGTTGACCTGAGAAGGCCGTTGTTGCAGGAGCTTCTGACCCATGTGAGACTGCCCCTCTTGCATCCCAACTACTTTGTGCAGACTGTTGAAGTGGACCAATTAATCCAGAATTCTCCTGACTGTTACCAGCTACTGCATGAAGCCAGACGGTACCACATCCTTGGAAATGAGATGATGTCGCCAAGGACAAGGCCACGAAGGTGAGCGACTTTGCAAAGCCATAAAGTAAGTCCTGCTTCTGACGTTAGAGCCGGGGTGACCTTGGCCAAGTCACTTAGTGAGGAAGCTTAGAACGGGGGGAGTTGGACATCCTTCCAGCTCTGGGCCTTGGATCATAGAAGTCTTAAGTCACTTCGTTTCTCTGGGCCTGTAGAATGAGGTCCCTCCCAGTCCAGGCCTGTTATCCTTTGATTCTAAGAGTTATAGGAAGAATCATGTTTGCAGATTAGATTCTTGATGTGTTCATTGATTATTCCGTTTCTGGTGGGCAGCAGAAAACAAGCAAATAACCACAGCTTTTGATGGTTTCTCATTATAGCAGGTTCTTTAGAAGTTAGAGAGCAAGACCAGAGAACCTTTTTTCTGCAATAGAGAACATCAGACATAGATCCCAGCAGAAGGTCCAGCTCCCCCAGCATTGCCCACATGGGGGACTCCAGTTTAGATGGTCTGGGGCGGGCACCAAGCCTCCATTCCACCTGCTTTGAAAATTGTATGCTCATCATAGCCAGCGTTGGTAAGAGTGCCTCCTCTGTGCCAGGTACTGCGATAAGTGCTTTTACAAATGTGATCTCGTCAATCTCGTCTTACCTCCCCAACAACCCTGCAGGGAGGTGCTCTTATGGTCCCCATTCTACAGGTGAAGGCACTGAGGCAAACAAAAGTTGCAAGCTCTGTATGATGCAGTAAAGGAGTAGGGGAAGAAGATAGGAGAGCTGAGGGGCAAGTTGGGGAAAGAGGAGCCCAGGAAAACAACTTCTGACATCATCAGCATTTATGAAACCCCTACTATGTGCTAGGCACTATGCTGAGCACAGGGGGTTCAAAGAAGAGTAAAGAAAGTCCCTGCCCTTGCGGAGCCTATAGTCTCAGGGCTGGAGGTAAGGAGCACAGGGAAGGCCTGAGCATTAAGGGAGACTGGAAGGGTTTCTGGTGGAAGGTGGGATTGTAGCTGGGAAAGCCAGGCAGTGAACACGAGAAAGACGGTGTTCCAGGCATGGGGTACAGCCAGAGAAAGTGCCTGGTGTCAGGAGAAGGAGTGCCGTGCATGAGGCCCTGGGTTGGGAGAATGTGGAGGGAGGGTCATGTGGAAGAAACCTGAAGGCAGGACTGGGAGCAGGTTACAGAGGCCTTTAAAAGTGAAACAGGATTTTAGATTTCATCCTGGAGGCAGATGGCCTGTAGAACTAATATCATCTGAATAAACTATCTTCCTTGGCCATCCCCAGTTCAGGACTAGTCTCACTTGTAGAAGCTGTGGCAGCCCTGCACCTGGCTGGAGCTGTTATCACCCCCTGACATCACCGCATAACAGGCCTTCAGGAGGTGTGATACCAACCCTGCTGAATGCACTGCAGATCAGGAAAGGAGGGGAAGGGGTATGGGAAAGCCTCTCCATGCACATAGAGCATCATGCCAATTTAATTCAGTCAGACAAGGATTTATTAAGCCCTTCTTGTATACTAGGCCTCAGAGATACAAAGATGAAGTAAAATATAAAGGCATACACAGAGAAATGATTATGAAAGAATTCAAAGGGGACCAAAGTGGGGTCTTCACCTTTTGATGGGCTCCCTGGCCCCCTCTAGCCATGGGTCTGTAGAGGCCTGCGCATCCCTTCTCAGAACTGTTTTTAAATGCAGCCAATAAAATACCAAGGATCACAAAGGAAACCAATTATTCCAAAAGACAGCTAATAAGATATTTTTTTAAAAACAAGTTCATAGATCCCAGGGTAAGAACCTCTGAATTAAAGAAATCAGAAAGGCTTTCCCATAGGAGATGGAGTCTGAGCTGAGCCCTGAGGGAAGCTGAGGATTCTAATTGGCAAACCTAAAGCAGGATTGCATTCTAGGGGGAGGGAACTGCCTGTGCAAAGAGCTGGAGGCTGGGAATGGAATGAGGAGTGCTAAGTGGCCAAAGGCCAATCTGAGCAGGACAAAGGCTTTATTGTGATTGACTGTGGCTCTCCTCGATCATTGGGGAGGTCAGGCCAAGACCTGACGTTCCCAACCCATGCCTTAAACGACCAGCTTCCATAGTGCATTTAAGATATAGTTTGATTTATAGAAATCCATTTTGCAGAACTTTGAAAGGCTACATCTCTTGTGTAAAGTGACGTGTGCCTCTGTTTTAGTAATGAGAGTGGTCCTGTTTTTCTAAGATGGACAGAAGACTCCTGTATTAGATCATTACTGAGTTAGAATAATTGGACCCAAGAGACTGCTGGGAGTGCATTTGGCTCCATGTGGGTGAAGCCCTGGGAGCAGGCCGCTCGCCTGACCTGGGTTTGCCACCTAATGGTTGGATAAAGGAATTCCTGGAGTCCCAGAATCTCAGAGTTGGAAGAGGCCTTGGGGCTACCTGGTCTGACTCAGACCATGCAAGAGGAGACTTCCCTCCTAAAGGTCCCAGCCAGGGGTTAGGCCTTTAGTGTGGTTCCTCATCTCCCCAGGTGGCCCATTCTTCCATTTGCTTTGGATGACCCGTTTCCCTGCACCCTGTTTGCTTTCATTGGAATGATTTTTCCTTTTTAATTTTTTAAACTTTGAACCAGAAAATCTTCAACAAATGTGAATATGTCCTTGCACAAAGAAGACTGCAAAGTGCTGATTGTACATGAAAACATGCCTCTGCCGAATTTATCCTATTCCTTTTAATGTGCGTTAAGTTCGTCATGGCAGTGCCCGCATTGTCCTGCCCATCCGTGGCCTCCTGTGGACTCCTTTCTCCTCCTCTGGCATTTCATTGGCTCTTCTTCCCACTCATCCCCATTTTTGCATCGGTGTCATTACTCCTCCATCTCTCCCCCTAGAATTAGAACTGTGGAGCTGAAAGGGACCTAAGAGATCACCTCATTTTACAGGGGCTGACAAGGGACCAGCGTGGTTCAGCTCCTTGGAGCTAAGACTAGGACTTGGCTCTCTGGCTGACGCCTGCAGAATGCTTTAAGACTCACAAAGCCCCTTGGGGAGGTCCTCAGGATACTGTTATCCCCATTTTGCAGGTGGGGAAGTTGAGGCTTGGGGGCTTATTAGGTGTGGAAGCTGGGATTCCACCTTACGTGTGTCTCTGCTCTGAGGCCAGCACTCTTCTACGCTGCCCCTTCTTCATCTCAAGGAATTCCATCATCATCTTGCTGGGAAGTCTCATCCATGCCAAGCAGCATCTAAAAGCCTCCCATTGATTCTCCTGTTGCTGTGACTCTGGCTTTTCGTGGAGAATAAAGGAAGCAATTGGGGCATTTTCAGTGTGTAGATTTCATGTTGAAAAGTTTCCTTCCACACCCTCCTGACATAAGAAGGCCTTTCTCTGCAGCCGGCTGCATCCCTGCAGCCTTTGTTTGGTGTTGCACAGGTTTTCACAGAGCTTATGAGTTGCAAAAGACCATTTATAGAATAAACAGTCTTTTTATAGCTTTAAAAGTAAAGCTTTCTAGTAAGTTTCTGAAGTGTGCCAAAGTCTAAATGCTCGATACTCAGAGTGTATACTGGAGAGAGGGCTGGGCCTGGAGGCAGGAGGGCCTGGATTGGAGTGGGGAGAGGCTTTAGACATGGAGTACAGTTTGATCGTCATCCAGATGAGAGGTAGCGAGGGCCAGAACTGGGTGCTGGACAGAGTTGAGGGATGCCAGGTAGGAGAGGCGTGTTCCAGAAGTGGGATCCCTAAGGCTTGGCATTTGGCTGTACATGTGAGATGAGCTGAGGGACCACTGGACGGGGAGTAGTATATGTGGAAGAAACAGGGAAGTTTGGAAGAAGGGGGAGTTTGGGGGAAAGAGAACAAGTTCTGTTTGGGCCAGCTGTGGTACGCTGGGTAGAACACACCCGCCAGACAGTTGGTGCTGGGGCAGGGCTGGTGCTCAAGCCTAACCCTCAGCATGGATAGGAAGAACAGGCCAGAGAATCCTCTGTGGAGAGAAGGGAAATTGAAACAAAATTAGATTTTAGTGGAGGAATTTCCTGCTCTCACTTCTTATACAGGTGTTCAACTCAACCACTTCCCTTCCATGCTCAGCCTCTCCTCCTTGGTCACCCTTTTCCCACATCCACACGTGGACATGTTCCCCTGGGGCTTCTTGGTTCTCCGTCGAAGCCCGGCTGGCTCACCTTCACCTTCAGTTACCACCTGGATGCTCACGACTCGAAAGGTCTCATCTCTAGCCTGTACCTCGACCTGCTTCCATTTGGATACTCCTGACAGCAGCTCAAGCTTTGCAACTTGCCCCCTTCCCCTAAAACCCAGGCCTCCCTCTCAACTTCTGTTTCTGTGGATGACAGCACTGGCCTTTCTTAGAGGACTCTTCTTTTTCTCTTCCCTCTCCCTACACATCTGCTAAGCTGTACTGTCATGTTGAGCCTCCCTCTGGCTGATGGGTGCCATCCAGTCAGCTCTTTCTCATCACCAGGTACTCAGGACATGCAGGCCCAGACAGGAGCCCTCTCTCCTTTCTCTCCCCCTCCCCAAGTAATCTGATATCAACCATACATGTGCAGTCATGTTAAACATATTTCCACAGTAGTCATGTTATGAAAGAATCAGAATGAAAGGAAAAAGCCACGAGAAAGAAAGTGGTCTGCTTCTATCTGCATTCAGACTCCATCAGTTGTCTCTCTGAATGTGGACGGCATTTTCCATCGTGAGTCCTTTGGAGTCGTCTTGAATCGTTGTATTGCTGAGAAGAGCTATATCAAAATTGATCACTGAATAATGTTGCTATTACTCTAAGGATTCCAAGAAGCAGAGGGAGGTGTGGACATGGGAGGTGAGGTCTCAAGGGGACCAGTTTCTAGTCTGGCTGCGTCAAAGATGGGGGAGGGGAGTGGCATGAGAGAACTCATGGAAAGGAGGTAGGAGCCAGGTTGGGGGGGAGAAGGGGAGCTGTAGATACCATTGATGAGGGCTTTGTATCATCCTAAAGGAAATTAGGGGCCGAGGAAGATGTTTGAGCATAGGAGGGTCATGATCCAGTGCCTTGGGAGGATGCTGGAATGTGGAAGGAAGAGACAGGAGGCAGGAAGCCCAATCACAGGTGGCTGTGAGGCTTTCCCCTTGTTCATGCATCCCACCTTGAACCTAGAGCATGGATGGGGCGTGGTGTAGCTCAGAAAAGTCATCTGTACAGTTGTGTCTTCCTTGCTAGGAGTTTCTGAACCCTTTGGTGGACAAGGGACTATGTCTCGTTTCTTCTCTGGACTCCCCCACGCCATGGTGTGCATCATTAGTACTTAATAACTTGTTCAGCTGAATACTGCCACTTGTGAGAGATGGTATGCATCTGACTACGGCTGGTGCAGACGTTGGCCTGAAGTCTGGAGGTCTGATTATGAAGGCTTTAAATTGAAAAGAGAAAAGAAGGAAAGAAGAGCTTATAGTGCTCTGATAAGGCTGGTGCTCAGAACAGTGGTAGCCTCACCGCCCCCCCACCCCCCCCAACCATATTCTCTCCAGCTTTGGGCAGGAGCATCGCCATAGCTGTCAGAGGTTTAATAATAGCAAGGAGGAAAGGGTTCATAGGGTTGAAGGCATATCCTCATCAGGCCAGGCTCCCTTCCTTCCCCCTCTTGCTCAGTGCTGGGGGCTAGAATTATTAGTGTTACGAGAGGAAGATGTGCCCACACAGGCACTGTAAGCTCATCCCTGTAACTTGGTATCGCAATGATTGCTCTTTCTTTCTCTACCTTGAGCTGACCTAACTCCATATTGGTCCAGGAGGAGGGGTAGTAATAGTTGGGACATTTAATCTTCAATTATATTGACTTGTAAGGTCTTGGTTGCCCAATTTACATCTCATGGGTCTTCCTAGGTGTCCCAAGGGGTGGAGGCATAATTACAGTTGTATCTATTCCTACTGACCAGGTGGCCACCACGTGAAAAACCACTGTCATATAACAGAAACATAGGTGTTAGTTGAGTAACCTTCTTTCCTTTGACTTGCGTAGTTTGTTGGTTTTCCTGAATTCTTTTTTCTAGTACGGATTTCTCTTTGGGCAGGGAAAGAGGAGTGGGGGGAATGTGGGGGGTTGGAGGAGTCTATTGAGAAATAAAGGTGATGTAAAAACAAAATATATCAGGAAAAAATAAAAGTGTTAGCTGAGTGGAGGGAACTTTTTTAATTAGCAATAAATTATACAACCCTTTTGTTTCTAAGCTATGGAGACTCACATAAAAACACAGTTCTGTTGCCCCATCTTCGCCAACCCCTGCTTTGTGCTGGTAATGCATCTCACTATATATCTAGCAATTAGCTGAAAGTGCTCGTAGAAACACAATCCTGCATAATATGGTAGAGTTCCCTGCTTCCGTGTCCAGAGCTTCCGTAATGGCATAGGTGGTGATTTGCCTGCTTAGCAGTCCTGAGTCACTTACAACTCGATGAGCCCCCACAGGTCTTGGTTTAGGGTCATCACAGACATCTCCTGCTCAGGCTATTGGAAAGGGAAAGTTGAGTATCCCACCCTCTTCTCCCATTCCCCCAAACCCACTGGAGGCAGATGAAGACAAAAAAGTGTTAGATTATTTAGCTTAAAAATAAAAGATAGTGTGATGGACCTAGAGAGAGCTAAATTTACTTTCAGACAGTTTAGGTCACAGTACCTGTTTCTCTGATTAATTATTGGATCATCATTGGTGCTGTAAGCTCCTCTGGGGAACTGCCCATTCATTCATAGTTACCTTCTGCCTAGTCATTAACTACTGGGGAAAGAAAAAGGCTGGGGAAACCTAGAGGAATAACTCATACCCTCCTTCTTGAAGGTGTTCATTCAGTACCCCAACTTTTGCGGGGGGTTGAGGGAGTTTCCCATTGACCACTAACAAAGGTTGTGGTGGCCTCAAAAGTTGTTGCAGTCTGATTCTAAATCCCAAATAAACCACTCTCACCTACTATTATGCAGCAGTGAAGCTACTTCCCCTTTCTAGGGGTCAAAATGCCCCCACCCCCACCCCACAGTTAAGAGTCAGGGGTTTGAGAATACATTACCTTCCCTTGTTTCAATCAGGTTCAGTCGGTTCAGTTGTGTCCAGCTCTTTGTGGCCCCATTTGGGGTTTTTTGGCAAAGATACTGGAGTGGTTTGCCATTTCCTTCTCCATGTTTCAAGATTTGCATTCAAATCCTTTTCTGCTGTATACTCTTTGTGTAATGTACAAATTATTTTGTCTCGATGCATGAGTGAATGCATAAAGAAATGAATGAGCTAGCATCTTGCCATCATCTTCTCAGGCTCACAACCCAGGAAGACATCCTGGCCTCCACTGTCTCTCACCCACCATGTCTAATCTGTTGCTAAGGCCAGTCAATTTCATCTCCTCTGACCATGTCCCCACCTTGGTGCATCCCTCAGCACCTCACCCCTGCACTGTGGGAGTAGCAACTGGAAGGGTCTTTCTGCCTCAAATCTCTCCCCTCTCCAGTCCATCCTCCATTCAGCCACTAGTGATTCGTTCAAAGCCCCTCAAACCTGCCCCATACCGCCTTTCCAAGTTTACACTTTCCCAACACATACTCTCTGATCTAATGACACTGGCTTCCTGGCAGGCCCACACAAGACATTCCGTCTCTTGCTCTGAACATTCTCTGGCTGGCCCCAAGCCTTCGATGCTTCCCTCTACTGCTCTGACTACAAACTTCCCTGGCTTCCTTTAAGTCCTAATTAAAATTCATCCTTCCACAGGAAGGCTTCCCCAGCCCCTTTTAATTCTAGGACCTTCTCTCTGTTAATGATTTCCTATTTATCATGTATTATACACACAAACACACACACAGAAAGCAAAGAGAGCCTACTTGCTTTGCTGCTTGTTTTCCCCACCACCCCTCGCCCCACCCCGAGTTCCTTGAGGGCAGGGACTGTCTTTTATCTCTTTTTTTGTCCCCAGCTCTTAGCACTGTCCCAGGGAATAGTAGGTGCTTAGTAAATATTTATTTATTGATTGGACTAATCCCATCCGTCCAGGTAGGGATGTTGCATATGTGGTTGTCTGAGTGAGGGGGAGCTCTCGGGAATAGGTAGGGCCTTAGGGAGGTCTTAGGACCCTTATATTCACCTTGGCTCTTGGTAGAAATCTGGGTGGGGTAGGGAGGAGGCATGATCTGAGACTCCCTCTTGGTTTGACGGGTTGATCTAAGTTTTCACTCACCCACCAGCCAAGACACACCCTTTTTTACCCCAGTGAACTCAGGCCATCTTCTACAATGTCCATTGAGCTCACTGCCCTCTTTGATTTGAAATTGACCAAGTATTTCCAGGGGACCGACTGCTTCATGTTTGTCTTCAGAGTTTCTAAACTTTCAGGTCTAGTGCATTCTGGGTAATTTTCAGTGGAAAAATTAGCATCCCTGATTCTTCCTAATTCTGGGTTTTCCCTTGAATCCAGCAGTCAAATAAATGTGTGTCCACTAACCCGGGTAGTACATTTTCAGACTTGAAGGTAAACTAAATCACATTTTACTTCTGTTTGTCAGTCATGATTATTTCTTGTGCCCCATTTGAATATCCGTTTAGATCAACCGGCTTCTCGGAGGTGATTGTGGTCGTCGGAGGATGTGAGCGAGTTGGGGGCTTTAATCTTCCCTACACCGAGTGCTATGACCCTGTCACTGGCGAGTGGAAGTCTTTGGCCAAGCTGCCAGAGTTTACGAAGTCTGAATATGCGGTGTGCGCTCTAAGGAACGACATTCTTGTCTCAGGTAAGAATGTCTGCATCATTAAAGATGGTGTCAGCCCCATGCCGACAGTATTCGTGAAAGACAAGTAGGTGTTTCCATAACCAAGATAAACTGGATTTTTTTTAAATCAGCTCAGTTGTATAAAACATGAATTAAGGAGAGACTGTTTGCTTTACAAAAAAAAAAACATTGCTTAAAAAGCAGTATAAATATAAAATAAAAGCTTATAAAGATTCGTTAGAGGATTCCTCTAAATATGTTCCTGCAGAAAATTTAAGATATGATTTAATCAGTCAATCTTCACTTACCTTCATTTCAGAGTCATGTCAAGGTGCCTAAAATGAGGTTCTCACCCTCTCTTTGTAGAGGTGGGAGCCTGGGTGTGAAACCCTGCATGTGCTGTCAGACTTGTTAAGTCAACAACAAGCATATATTAAGTGTTAGAGGTGCAGATACAGAAAAGGAGATAATCCCCACTCTCCCAGGATTCGAAATGAGGGAGAGATGATTAATAAAGTATCTATATACATGTATACATATGTAAGGGTATAGAGATGAAACATGTCGTGTCCATGTTGTTGTACACTGTTTGCCAGCTTACCTACATACAAAGTTAGAAGGAGAGGACCCTGGCAGCTGGGGGTGATCAGGCAAGGCTTCCTGCAGAAGGAGATCTCTGTCCAGAGGAAGGGGAAGATCAGTGTCTCAGTTACTTTGGCTGACCTGCTTTTTTCTCACCCTCTTTTATTTATTATAAAGGATGGCTCTGGGTTTGATTGGGGATCTCCATGCTTAGGAGATTTCCTCTTGGTTTTGTAAGGGCAATGATTTGGAAATGAAGTACTTTGCTCAGCCTCTTTTCCAGCTTTAGCTTGCTGGTGTGTATTTTATACTTGAGAGGTGAGATAGGATAGAAAACCAGTTTGGAGTCAAGGAAAGCCAGGAAACAAAGATGGTGTAAAAACAGGTTTCAGTAGGAAAATTAAAAGGACTAGCGAATACCCATACAATTGAACTTTTCTTGTTGCCCTGTGTTTTCCAGAATTGTTCTGAAAACTCTAAAAATGAAATTTTAATTCTCTTTAAAGCTTCCTGGTTGTGTTTGCCATCTTTGTCTTTGTATGCTTTGTCTTTTATCCCTCTTAGCCACTAAAAACAAAGGGACAAATCTTGCTTGAGGATTGGCAGCTTTTTTATAGCATGACCAAAAATATATTGCCTTTTTATACTTGATTTGATGTACTTGAAATAACGTAGCTTCTGTCTACATTACCTTTAAAAAGCTCTTGTCTGGCCACACCCATGAAGGTGAGGCTTGTTCCTCTCTACCACTCATCAGCTAAACCCTCTCCTCCCCCCCAGGGTGGGGGGGCCAGTGGATGAGAGTGAGGAGACTGGCAGAAGCGCAGTGTAGTGGGCTGGAGCATGGGAGGCCCAGAGAAGTCGGGACTCCCACCATGCTTAGGAGATTTCCTCTTGGTTTTGTAAGGGCAATGATTTGGAAATGAAGTACTTTGCTCAGCCTCATTCCAGCTTTAGCGTGCTGGTGTGTATTTTATACTTGAGAGGCGAGATAGGATAGAAAACCAGTTTGGAGTCAAGGAAAGCCAGATTCCAGGTCTCTCTAATACATGCTGGCCATGTGACCCTCAAAGCAATCCTCTGAGACTGTTGGAAGCAGAAGAGCTGCCAGTTTTCACAGGTTGAGGCTGTTTCCTTCCCTGGGAGTCTCTGTAGCAGTGAAATCCCAGAGACTTCCCCCAATCCCCAATTTACAATTAGGACAGTTTCCATTGTCGCTGAGTTTATATGTCCTTAGTGAAGCCATTCTATTTTAACATAAAAAGCAAAATGTTAAATTATTATTCTAAAATTAAATATTATTAGATAGGAGAACTGATTTTGGATGGATTTTTTCCAGCAGAAAACATGTTATATTTTATCTAAATTGTCAACTCTTTTTACTTAAAATTATGACACCTCCTCTTTCTCATAGTAAAATACTAAATATCTGTGAAGTTGTATTGAAACTGCTGTTGATCACAAAATCTGATCTTTATCCACATCAAGAATTGAGAGCAAAAAATACACTTGGGAAACTTTGTTCTGAAGGCATTTGATCTTTCCCTTAAGGCTTTCTAACATACATGGGAATGTTATCTTAGATAATGACCTTGGACACATAAACCCTCTGCGCCTCTTGGCTTCCTCCTCGGTAAAATGTTGGCCTAGGTGACCTCGCCATCCCTTCCAGCTCTAAAGCTATGAGTCTCTGATCTGAGTTTCTTTTTCCTTTCGTGACATGAGCCTTAATAATAACTTGTTACAACTTGCCCACCTATGAATTTATTGAATTTCTTTTTGAATCTGGAGTTACTTTATCTTTACATTTGTAATAGGAGGGCAGAGTTTATAATCTCAAAGAGGATCATAAACATGTCTGAAAGGTTTGGAACCGCCGGATATAAGAAACTCTCAAAGTAGAAGGCAGAAGAATCAAAACATATATTTAGGCTCCACAGTAACCAACCCATGAACCAGCAACCCCATTTTGATATATTGATCAAAAGCTTCCAGGCCCAATAAGTACGCCTTGAAAGAGTAACCAGGAGGCTACAGAGAAGCATGATTGCGTAAAGCAAAATCATGCTTCCCCCTCTATGGTAAAAAGATTACCCACTGGCCTGAAGTCTTTGTTCAGCTTCCTCCCGTAGGTCAGCTCTGCTACTGGCAGCTCCTGCTTCAGCTGTGGCTGTGGCTGTAGCCGCCTCTGGCTCCAACGGGAGCTGCTTTTAACCATCCAGCTTCTGCGGGGGTGTAAGGTACACCGGGGAAAGCACAGGTTCTTTCAATCTACTTAAGCAAAGTGAAGGGGTTGACCGGGAAAGCACAGGTTCTTTCCATCAGCTTAAGCAAGGGAAGCAAGGTGAAGGGGCCGACAAGCTTACTCCAGTCCAACATACAAACAGCATTCAGTTCAGGGGAAAAAGCCAAACTAGTCAAGGGCACTTGTTGACTAAGTGCTAAGGAGCCCATTTTTGGTTGCCAATACAACATTACATGAGTATAATACCTCCTGTGGGAAATTAGTACCTTTTGTGTCTCCTACAACTATATCCTTCAAAATTCCAAGATGTTTTCCCTTAATTAAGGTTTTTCCTGGGATTTGGCAAAGTAGTTAATGTTGACTCCATCTCTTACACGGTATCATCTCACATTCAGCTGTTTCCCCTTTTAAACTCGATGACCAAAACTATTTGTTAGACGTACCCATGTTAATAAGTGCTTGTGTATTACTGTTTTATGTTATGTATTAATATTATATATTTAATATGGCTTTCCAGTTATGATACCTGCATTTTAGCCATGGATAAACCAGTAAGTTGACTACTGAGAATTTCAGGCACCTTGACTAGGAGCTGAGTAAGATCGGAACTGCTGGACAGACATTCTAGTGTTAGATGGCAGTTGGATTGATCAGAGCTTAAAGAATTAATTAACTTTCCATAGGTATATTACTTTATACCTATAGAACTGAAACATGGAACTTGGATGGTGGAAGGAGCTTTTTTGGCTCGGGCCAGAGGACCTTGGTTCAATTCCTACCTGGGTGACTTGGGTCAGCTTTCTTCTAGGCCTTGGGCCTCAGTCCTCTCATCTCTAAATGAGGGTTTTGGACTAGGTGGCAGCTGAGGTCCCTTACCACCCTCGAGCTATGCTCCCTGTGAAAAATGGCAGTTGGTTGTTATATGATTGTGTCTTTTTAAAGGGGGAAGAATCAACAGCCGTGATGTGTGGATTTATAACTCACAGCTTAACATTTGGATCAGAGTTGCCTCTCTCAATAAAGGCAGGTGGCGTCACAAGATGGCTGTCCTCCTTGGGAAGGTAAGAGCAGTTTCTTTGGTGAATATTTGCTCCAAGGCCCCAAGATGATGACCCCAGCTGACTATTCAGTGATGGTTCTGTTGATTATGCTTCAAGACAGATAGAAAGGAGTCCGAGCAGACTCTGGGAATAGCATAGGGCATCGAGGGCATGTAGGAATCGAGGTTGTCAGTGGGGCCGAAGCTGCTGCAGATGGTAGACCAAAGACTAGGATGTGAAGGCTGGCAGAATGGAGGCATCGGTGGAGTTCTGCGTGTGGAGATGGGTTTCAGCATAAGCTCGTTTGGCCAGAGGGCACCCCGCTAGAACTTGAGTCTTAGAAAGCTTGAAAACAGTACCAGGATCAGAGAGTGCCTGTGAGGGTCTTTGGGTCTGGCCCAAGACCTCTAGGGTGTAGAGCTGAATAGTGAAATAAGGCAGCAAGGAAGGGAAGGTGACAAGTGTGCTTGGCTCTAGGACATGGTAATGGTTCTGTCCCCTTAGGGAGGCTTTGTGGGTGTGGAAGCCAGTTTTCAGGAGGGCGTCGGCTCTCCCCGGGGACAGGAGGGCCTGCTGGGGAGGCCTTCAGAGTAAAGGGGCTGGGCTGGCCGGACCCACCACGGAGGTTCTTCTGTTATTGCATGGTAATTGGGCTTTTCACACTGACGCTTGTTTTCAGATGTTACCTTGTTTTCTTTCATAAGATTCCTGGGAAACAAATATTCTCAGAGGAGAAACTTTGGCTCAAGAGAACAGCACTTAAGGGTAGACACTGACTCTGTGTGAACCGCTAGGGTCCCCTCTGTTCTGTGAATTGAAGTCACAGAAAGAAACCCCACTAGTGAAGCTGCCAGCCTTTATCAAGCACTTACCACGTGCATAAGTCAGGTCTGCTAAACATTGGGAATACAAATACAAGTAGAAAAACAGACCCTGCCCTCCAGAAACTTAAATTCTAATGTGGAAAACCTTATATAAAAGGCCTGAAAGATGATGGAGAAGAGGAAAGTACCTATGGGGGCCTGGGAATGAAACCTGGCTGGCCTGAAAACCCTCAGCAGAGCTGGGAGGGAGTGACCAAAGGGGTGGAGGGCTCTTCCAGTGGATGGATTCTGGAGCTGAAGTGAGGCTTCAGAATAAAGGGCTGGGAGATTGTGGAGAAAGTCCGGAGAACAGCCTGGCAAGGCCTGGATGGAGCAGGTGCAGGGGCCCTTGATAAGCAGCTGAGCAGTGATGAACTTCATTGGGAAAGGGAGAAGCTTCAGGAGTTCTCAATAGGTCCAAGGGGAAATACCTCCGAGCTTCTAGGGCGGTAAGCTGAGGACAGGAACGTCGTTGGGCTGGCCTCTTCCCAAGAATTTTTGTCTCTTTTCAGGGACCTGAGTCCAGAGTCCTTGACCTCTCATCCATAGCTGCTGAAAAACATTGTTTGGTGATCATAATGGCTTCATTATGTCAGGCATTGGTTTAGAATAACCACCAAGGTTTCTTAGGGTTGATAACATTTTTAGAATTACAACAACAAGGGAACCCAGAGGGATTTGAAAGACTCTTGTTTGAAGGTGAACCATGCCAGAGATTTATGTAGGACTTACCCAGTAAAAGCCATTCTAGGTGATACTAGTCCCCATGTCACCAGGTGACAAGCACCACCATCTTTGTGGGCCATGTGGCAGGGCTCAGACCTTCGGTACCCAGCCCTGGACTCTTGATTAGTTTTGGAATTTGGGATTGTGATCCAGAAGAATCTGTGGAAGAGCAGAGAAAAGGGCCCATTTCCTTTGGTCTTTGTGGCTGTGATTGAAAGGTGGATTAGGCCTGCTGGTTTCTAAGCCCCAGTTCTGTGCAAGTTCTCTTGTCAGGGTCATTCATACCAGACTCGGGGACTTTGTGCTGGCCTGAGGTTCCCTGAAATCCATATGAATGGCCAGGAACATGTTGGCTAGCCAGCCTAGAGTGAATCATACCCACAGTCAGGCCAGCTTGGTGCACTCACAGGATGGAAGCACCAATTGGTGCATTGCTGAAAAGATTGCCATTCTTCCTAATTAACTCCCAGTGGTGGTCACTTTGTGGGGAATTAAAACATACTTTAAGAACAATCATGATGAGGCATTTAAGTTTCGATGGATTAGGGAGAGAGAGAGAGTAATGCCCCCCAAAAAGGAAGGATCTGCAAAGAGAAAAGACACAATGTGCATTTGTGAAAGGAGATGATGGTATGTCAGTGCCCACTGGGTTGGGAGTCAAGAGACCCAGATTCTAGACTGGCTGTACCATCGACTTGCCAAGTGGTTTTGGAAAAGTCATTGAATCTCTGTCTCTTTTTCTTATCTCTCTTGAGGCAGCATTTTTACTATTATTAAAATCTTTCAGGCCGATCTCTCATTTCTGCTTGTCATTCCATCCTTTCTCTGCAGGGTGCTAGGTACTAGAAATTCCAAGATAAATACCATCCTGACCCTGCTCTCAGGAGTTTACAATAGAGTAGATTGCTTTGGGAGTACCCTGGGATCCAGCGGCCCTGGTCAGAGCCCTCTAATGAGCATTGTAACCCAAAGCGGATGAGCTTTCTCTCTCCCTGTCCATTTCCCGAGGTCTGAACAGCTTGTCTTGATGAAAATTAGTCAGAGATGGGTCTAAACCTCAAGTGATGTATTTTCTTTGTATTTACTCAGAACATTCTGCAGCAGTGTGGGATATTTGCTTATGAATATTATCTCTAACAGATTCATACACGCTATTAGTCAAATTACATTCCCCTTTACCCCAACCAAAACATAATTTAAATTCCCTTTCAACACTTAATAAGTACCTATTCTGTGCTGGGCACTGTGATAAGCTCAGGAGATACAAAGACAGAATGAATAAACTAGAGTTGTTGCCCCCAAGGAACCCAGGGTCTGCTTGGGGACACAATGGTTATAAAAATAAATACAAGTGTATTTCAAGAGGGAAGGAATATTAATCAGTTGGTAAATTCGGGAAGACTTCCGAGATAAAGCGATACCTGAGATGAGCCTCGTAGGGAAGAGAAGGGTCTTTGTTGAGTGAAGAGATGAGGAGGGAGGAAATTCCAGGCAAATGGTTGGCCTGGGCAAATGAGGTTTTAGGCTGTCAAACATGTAGTTGAACATAGAATGCATGAAGGAGCAAGTTAATGTGAAAGAAGGCTGAAACGTGCCAGATTATGAAGGCCTGAAATGCCATAGGTTGTGGGGGGGGGTGTCAATTTTATCTCAGAAGTGCTAGGTTTTCAAATCAAGAATTTAGCAAGTCTTTACTGTGTGTGAGGTACTGTGCATGGTTCAGAGGAAAATTCATTTGAGGAGCAGGGTGATGGTAGATGTGGAGGTGATATAAAAGCAAAAGATCTTGCTAAAACATCTTAAAATAACATGAAGTGACTTCTAATTTAAATATTCAAGCTAAACTTCCTGTAATCTTGGCCCTTAATCGTTATTGAGAGCTTTCCAAGGGGGAAATGTGATTGATTATATACAACTAATGCCAATAGCGGCTTTTGGCTGAACTTGCTATCAGCCAGATGTCGCTAATTTCTGCATGTTGTAAACACAGGTCTATGTCGTTGGAGGCTATGACGGTCAGAACAGACTCAGCAGCGTCGAGTGTTACGATTCATTTTCAAACCGCTGGACTGAAGTGGCGCCCCTCAAAGAAGCCGTGAGCTCCCCGGCGGTGGCCAGCTGCGTCGGCAAGTTGTTTGTGATTGGCGGAGGGCCCGATGATAACACCTGCTCAGATAAAGTAAGCAAGCCTCTTGAACTAATACTGCTGAGTCAGCTAGATCAATGGATTAATCACTATATAAGACCATTACTACTACATCCCAGCTAAATTCTCAACAGGAAAGGTTTTTAATACTCTCTGGTACTGTGTTTGTGGAATGACTCTTTTCTAAAATGAGCCAGGAATTAGCTTGGTGACTTTGATGGGTCTGTGGGTTCAACTTAACCCTTCCCCTCTTTTGAGTGCTGTGTACCTCTTGTCCATATCTTCTTCCTTAAATTCTCTGCAGAGGATTCACCCAGCATAATGGGGGTGACAAGTGTTTTCTCTTCCATCTCTGGCGGTTTGCTAGTGACAATTTGGTCAAATATTTGTGTAAAAATCCTTTTAAAATATGTTATTTGAGTCTTAATGTAGAGCTCACAGAATCCAGAATCTATCTTCAAGAAACAGGTTGGCTGTTTAACACAGCCGAATGGTTTGCAGGCAAGGGAGCAAGTAGCCTGTGGAGTAAGTACTATGAGGAATTTTAGAAGGGGAGGAAACAGCAAAAGAACCTTGGAAGAGTAACTGGATTCTTTGGAAAACCACATGCTCCACCGGGCAGAAAGTATCTGTCAGCAGTCAGATGGAGGAAGAGCCAAATGATATTTCTGGGAACTGTCATTTTTGGAAAAAGAATTGTTAGTTGAATACAGTGTAACTGCAGTACAGTCAACATCATTCATCTAAGCATCATAATCATTGGGCCTGGACAAAACTGCTGTCTATCATTAGCACTCTCTAGAAAGCGGGATTTCTCTGAATAGTGGCAGATTTAAGAGTTGAGTGTCTTACAGTTGCTTAAGAAAACTGGTTTTGAAAGATTTTCAAATGTTAATTTTGTGAAAAAACTATACATTGCAATATATGTGTCAAGTTTTATTCTTCACACGCACGCTCATGCACACACACACAATGAGCATTTCTATTTATAAAGAAGAAAAGAAAAGGAGTAAATATACAACAGTGAAGCGATTCCATATAACTCTGGCAGCATTTCTGATTGGGGACCTTCAGTATCCTGAGAGACTGTATATACAGGGTGTTCCAAAAATCTTGATAACGCTTTTAAGTAAGTTCTAACATTTTATTGCAGATGGACAAATATTACATTATTCAGATGTCTTAAACTGTCTGACTCTGAAATTTTCTTTCTTTGTTAAAGAAGCCAAGAATTCATTTCTGCAGGTGCTTCTTATGAAAGTTTTTTTTTTTACTCCAGGGCTCAGGAACCTAATTAAATGTGTTTCCATACCATGACAGGTTCAGTCTTATGATCCTGAAACTAACTCTTGGTTACTTCGTGCCACGATTCCCATTGCCAAGAGATGCATAACAGCTGTGTCCTTAAATAACCTGATCTATGTTGCTGGCGGGCTCACCAAGACCATCTACTGTTATGACCCAGTGGAAGATTATTGGATGCACGTACAGAACACATTCAGCCGTCAGGTAAAGACTTCAAGGCAGTGATGATTAGTACAGTGGAATGCACCATTACCTCTGCCCCTGGCAGAGCAGAGCCTCCTACAAGCAGGTCTGTTGGAACTCCTTCAGGAGAGGCTTTGGTTGGAGATGTGTACGTGCTTGCTTTTCCTCTTGACTGGATGTACCAAGTACCATGATATAGCCCTTGCTCTGATCCCATCCCCTTCTGCCCTGTTGCTGCTCTGGGGGCATTGCCCTATCCCATGGGGTCTCTGCCCTTTTGGCATCCTGGACCTCGTGGGCCAGAGCCATGTTTTTAAATGCATAAAAACAAATACATAGGATGACCAGGAGAAACCATTTACCCTTTCAGGGTCTATAGTCCCCAGGTCAAGAATGGCTGCTCCATCAATTCCCACTCCTTCCTCTTGGAACTAAAGCATCTTCCCTGTTCCTTTGGTTCCTTTCTTCTGATCACAAACATGCTTAGGTTTCCCCTCTCTTTAAAAATAAATCCAGCACCAACAAAGCCCTTGCCCTCCCTTCCGCTGTTCCCCAGGGTTGCCCTTCTACCTCTCCTTGTGCTCTCACTGCCACATTTCCTTCTTGTGCCTCTGATTTCTTGCTATTCCCTTCTTGAAACTTATTTTCCCCAAAACATCTGCCCTGATAGTATCCTGCTGCACTTCTTTGCTCCCTGTTCCATACCTCCTTTGCTGGCTCCTCTTCCTCCTCTTGATTCCTGAATGTGCATGTTCTTCCAAATTCTTTCCTCAGACATCTGCTCTCACATGTTTCTCTTTGTGGTGTCTATGAAAAAGACATGGGGATTGTAGTTGGAAGAGCTAACTGTTGAGTGCCAGGGAACTGTCGGGGTCTCCCACATCCTAGTTGGGAATCCTCTGTCCCCCTTGGACCATTTTGGAAGCAGAACGGAGGGATCCTTTCTACCATCTCTCTTGCCCAGTTTTTAACTGGTGATATGCTGTGCTCCCTCCTATGCTCCTCATTGCCTTATGCTTTCTCTTAATTCTTTGAAATTTCTTCTCCCAGTATCCAGGCCTAATGTCAGATTTTACCTAGGAATCCTCCTCCTCTCTCATCGTGAAATGATCCCTTGCCTCTATGGTTCCTGTTTATTCTTCAGTAACAAGTTTCTCCTTTTTGTTTAGAATCAGGTCTGACATAACAGTTACCCTATTCCAGAGCCATTCTCTAGTTTGGAACAAGGTCCCCTTGCCCTTCTTGCCCTAGGATTCCTCATTTTAAAATTGCATATTCTCCATTCCTTGTCCACGTCTAGAATCGGAAGCCATGGGTTTTTCTGTTGGCTGTCTTCTTGGATGTTTTCTCCTGGGATTTATGGGTGCTTCTCTGTCCTGCTGTGCTTGACGTGGGCAGATCTGTATGGGCAGGCCAGGGACAAGCCATACCTCCTTTTTTTAGTTTAAAGCCTTCTTGGTGAGATTTGTAAGAGTAGGTAAAAATCAGTTCTTACTGATTGTTGCCAAGTATATGTTGTCTTGTGGCAAGAGCCCATCTTTTCTGGTGGTCAGTAAAAATTCATCAAGCAGGTACTGTGTGCCAGGCACTGTGCTAAACACTGGGGATGGAAGCAAAAGATGGGCCCTGCCCTGAAGGAGCTCACAATCTAACGAGGGAGACAAGAGAAAACCCATATGCACAAACTAACTCTCTATAGGATAAATTGGCTAACAGAGGGAAGGTACTGGAATTGAGAGGATGGGAAGGCTTCTTGTAGAACATGGGATTTTACTTGGACTTAAAGGAAGCCAAAGAGCTCAGAAGGTAGAGTTGAGGAGGAAGTGCATCCTGGGCATGGGGGACAGCTAGACAGAATGCCTGAGCTGAGAGATGGAGGGTCTTGTTCGTGGAACAGCCGGGAGGCCAGCGTCACTGGATCCAAGGGGATGTGCTGGGGAGTAGAGTGTAAGAAGCCTGGAGAATAGGGTGGGGCTAGGTTATGAAGGACTTTGAATGCCAAGCGGAGGATTTTTGTATGTGTTCCTGGAGGCCATAAGGAGCTACTGGGGTTTATTGAGTAGGAGGTGACATGGTTGGCCTTATGTTTTAGGGAAATCACTTTGATGACTGAATAGAGGATGAATCTAAACCTTATTCTCATATAACATCTTGGCTAGCTGATGAGACTCCCCCTCCTTGCCAGCCTCCATAAGGCTTTCTCAGTTCCTTCTGGTGTTGTCACCTTTTTCCTTTCCACAGGTCACCAGAAGTGAGTAATGTCAGGGTTGACCAGCTTCCAGAACCTTCTGTCACATCTCAAGTGCATGCCCTGGGAGGACCATGGACTTCCCTGTTTATGACAAATGGGACCATTTTCATTTAATTTTAGTTCATAAAGAGGATGAAAATGTGCAGTGGCTCTCAGTCCTCTGGTTACTGGCCTCTGAGCATAACCTCAGATCACACAGCTCATTGGGTTGTCCTGTCGCCCCACCGACTTCCTGGAGCTGGCTCACCACCAGCTCCATCCCTCGCACCTTCGTTCCGTGAAGTAACTTTCAGCCCTCTTTCCCTGACCTCTACTAGTAGGTTGGGGGGACTCAAGTGTGAATCATTTTTCTTCGTATTAAATTTCAGCTTAGACCCACATTCCAGCCGTCCAGTGCATGAGCTATCCATTCCATCTGTGGTTTTGTGCGAGTCACGGTTAGAAACATTCAGTAGTCAGAGGCCAGTGATAGAGACTGAAAGCCCTTTTCTAGAGACTCCTCCACTTGACTTCTCTTAATTAACATTCTTAACCATGTCCCCAGTCCTCATTATTATTATTCAGTCTACATCTCGGTCTTGTCCACTAGAATGCTTCCCTGCATGAGAACTGCACCAAACTATCTTTGTACTTCTTACCATCTGGATAAAATAACCGTGGGCACCGACTCGGAACTTGCTCTTCCAGCCCCACAGGCCTGGGCGGCCTCTTCCCTCTAGCCTTTATTGTCTGTGTGGCTTTGGACATGCCTCATGTCTCCTCTTGAAACCTCAGTTTCCTTCTCTCTGAAATGGGAGAAATGTTACTTTACCACCCCAGGTGAGAGAAAGGAGAAGCCCCACTCTACCTGCCTAGGTGCAGCTGGGAAGCTCAAATGAGAAAGCAGGCAGATTGCTTTGTAAATCTTCAAGCACTGTGAATGTCAGCGGCTGTTATTGTGGTTACTACTATTTCCCTAGGGCCATATCAAAAAGTCCTGCCCTTTCTTAGATAAAAATACACATGGCCTGGAGGTCAAGGATTCACCCCTGCAGGGAGGCCATTTTTCTGCCTCCTCTCCCTCCTTTCCTTTCCTTCCTGCCTTCTTTCTTTCCTCATCCTGCTTTCCTTCCTCCCTCCCTTCTCCCTTCCTTCCTCCCTTCAGGAAGTGAGAGTAGGGGTGGGGAGCAGGGTTTGGTCCCCTATATCAAGGCTGTCCAAATTTTAGGTTTTTATTGAAACAATAGAAAACATGTTTTGATTTGCCATTTTAGTGAGAGCTTTGCAGTAGCTCGGCTTCATTTACTAAAGCATTTATGTCACTTTCTGTGCTTGTAGGCGGGTCACATCAGCATTTTGGACAGCCCTGCCCTAGATTATGGACGTGTATATTGTGTACATGTCTCTGTGTACACGATATGTAGTTATATGTAGAGGTCTCTAGGTGGCACAGGGTATAGAATATGGGGCCTCAGGAAAGTTTGAGTTCAAATCCAGCCTCTAACACTGCCTAACTGGGCAAGTCACATAACCACTGTCTGATTTGGTTTTCTCAACTATAAAATGGGGGTTATAGTAGCACCCGCCTCACAGGGTTGTTGAGGATCCAGTGCAATATTTTTAAAGTACTTAGCACAGTGCCCAGCACAGGGTAGGTATAAATGTTAGCACGAGCGCGCGCGCGCGCGCACACACGTACATACTCCCCTCTAAACTTCCCAGACACACCACAGTGACACAGCTTATGAAAAGTCCAGAAGCTTAGAGGAAGAAAGACGAGAAGGGTGAAGGACTTCTCACCTCCCTCTTTTCCTGCTGTCTTGGAGCCTTGCTTTTTTGCTTGTTCGCTACAGAGTTATCTGCTCATCCTCATCTACAGTTTTTACAGATTGGCAGTCACAGGAAGGAAAAGCATGTTATATTGAACTTTCTATTGTGATCTTGCTGGCATTTGGCCTTTACGATATATAAAGTCAGCAATTTCATCATGGAATGAAATCGGCCACATAGACAAGGTTGTGATGATCCAAATCCATTTGAAAGTCATAGTTTCTTTTTAATATTTTAAATAGACAACCTCTTTTGAGGAAGAAAGTGATGGTTTTAAATTTGCGCACATAAAGTAATAATTTGTCCAGTGTCCCATAGTAATTTTAATAGTCTTGCTTAGGCATAGAAAACTGATCTCTAGTGAGCACGTCTCTCCAGTGGGTGCTACGATATAGTCCCAGCAGATGTATCGTTTGAATTTCAGCATACTCTTTGAGACTAAATATGGAAAATTAACTTCTAAACTCTGGAACAGAAACAAATTATATGTTGTATATTATTCATAATTTATAAACTGCATATTAAAAATGCATATGAGAGAATGGCCATAGGCTTTAATCATACAGTTCTTAATCAGGTATTTAGAATCAAGTAGCACAGTGACAGCAGAGGGGGCCAGGATGCACAGAATGCTGGGCCTCGAGTCACAAAGACCCGAGTTCAAATCCAGCCTCATTCACTTAATAGCTGTGTGAGCCTGGGCCCTCCCTTATCTTTTTTGCTTCAGTTTCCCTGTTTGTGAAATGGGGACAATAACAGCAGCGGCTTCTCAGGGTGATGAGAGGATGATGGTAGAGTGCTTGAAAACCTTAAATTGCTATATGTAGAAGTGCTCAGTGATGTTTATGGCACACTTCTGCTTCCCCCTACAACTACTTGAATAATTCATTTTTTTCTTCACATATTTAATTAAACAGGAAAACTGTGGCATGTCTGTGTGTAATGGCAAAATCTACATCCTGGGTGGAAGACGGGAAAATGGAGAAGCAACAGACACGATCCTCTGTTACGATCCAGCCACTAGCATCATCACCGGGGTGGCTGCCATGCCACGGCCGGTGTCCTATCACGGCTGCGTGACTATTCACAGATACAACGAAAAGTGCTTTAAACTGTAAGCCAGGAAGGCGCAAAGAAGCCGCCGCCGCCTCTTCCACCACAAATGGAAACGTTTCCAAGGACCCCAATCAGACTCCCGAGGTTTCTGGTGTTTGGTTTTTACGTGTTATATGCAAACAAGAGAGTTCCCGTGTTTCCCTGACCTGGGCCAGAGCCCATTTCCAAATTGTAAATAGTCCAATGTTCAAAGCCTTACTAGTCTTCCAGACTCTGACTCGTGGTAATAATGATCTGAAGTTGTTCCCTCTCTTGTCCCAAGGGAGGCCTTCGGGGGAGGTAACCTTCACAGGTATTGGTAGAGCTGTGTACACTGCGGCTTAGATCGCCTGCCTTCCTACACAGCTTTGTACCATTTGTGAATACTCTCTTCATTCTAAGTCTGTTCTCCTTAGATTGTATGTGCCTAATTGTGACATTCATTCTCCAGGAAAGCTGCCTAGAGCTTCCTTGTTTGGCTTGCCTACATTGGCTCACTCAATGCTTAGACGTTTCTTAAAAAAAAAAAAAAAAATCTTATGTCACAAGAAAGTAGGTGTAAGGTGAAAAGTTTTATTAGTGAACTTCTCTCTTATGGATGGAAATTTGGTGATTGGTTTAGTTTGATAAATGCCTGAGAGAGGCACCTCATGGCGATTGTGATCAAATACTGCTCTTTTTTGAAAACAGTAATTTGGGGAGACTCATAGAAGTAATCCCTGAAGGCCAGAAAACACAGGCCAATTCATTTGGAAAGTATGTATGAAACCTTTGAAAGGAAAATAGCCTGGTGCCTCATGTCAAGGAGAGCCATAGTAAGTGGTTCTTGGGTTGGGCTAACTGTTTCTAGCCCTGGGAGAGACCCTGGAGACCAGAGAAGCTGCTCATTTCCCTGAAGTGGCCCACGTGGTCAAGAACTGCTTTCATCTCACAAATGGATGCCTTCCTTTGGTGAGGATCCAGCTTCTGGATGGGTGAGTCCAGGGATCTCAGTGGGATCTTCATTAGCTACAAAGTATTGCCATTCCCGTCAAGGGGAAAGCCAATTTTCACATTCAGGGACCACCTATGACAGTGGGTCATATTTTCATAATGAACTTACCAAAAAAAAAAAGACAGCCTTTCACCTTGATTTAAAGTTCAGTGTCATCTTTATGTATCCTTTCTACCCACCACCGGTCAGAAATGTCAGCTGCCCCCAAAACCACGTCCTTTCCTCCAGCACTGCATTAATCTCCCACTAGCTTTCATGGAAGGAACGGTGGCTGCATTGCATTTCTGGGGCACATCTAAGGATCTCATTACGAGTGATTCTATTTTATTTTTGTGTCAACGTAACATAGCTCCACCAACTTGAAATGCTGGGGAGCTGTGTTCCATCCATGGCGATGCCCATAGAGCTATTATCAGAAAGCAGAGAATGCAGGAGTGTTTCACTTATTTTAGGAGGGTACAGATGTTTGTTTTCCACGACCTGCTCTTTCATACTTAGCTAGAAACTGAATCCTGTGCATCTCTTTGCTATACAAAGGAAACCCTGCAAATGTATTAGAGCAAAGACCACCCACACAAAAAGACTTCCCTGGAAATCTCTATAGGATGCTTCTCAGATCACAAGATGCTTTGAAAAAGGCATCCAGGAGCATTAGAAAAAGTAAGTGTAAAACAGTCTCTTAGCCTGAGTTAAAACAGGAAACATTTAAACTGAAATTAGGGGATAAATATACCCTCATTATAGCAAAGAATTTCTGCTTTTACTAAACTGCTGTATAATTTCTTGTGTACATAATATTATCGAAGGTAGCAATACAGGGATTTGTTTGCATTGTTATGTGTATTTGTAAATTGGTGCCCATCTGTAAATAAAGGCACTTGATACAGAAATGGTTTTCTCCACATAAATGACTTATGTGGTCTAGCCTCTTTGTCTTTTGTGACCTGTTTACTTGGATTTTGTAACGCTTATGCATTCATTCATAAACTTTTCTGCGTGCTGACCCTAGTAATAACCATGACAACGTTCTGAGGGACAAGATCTGCATCTGAGAGGTGGAGGCTCAGGCTCCTTCCAGTGTGTAATCTCTTTCTCATTGATCAATGCCTGAAACTTTGTAATATACAAGTCATTTTCCAAACTAGCAACTAAAAGACCGCTGAGAATTGGTATTTTTTTAAACCGTTGACTATAGATGAAGTTGTTACTTTTGTGCTACAGAGACCCAACTGATTCTTTGACATGTCCTAGAATTACACGTCATCCTCAGTTAGTGAAACCAGTCAGCTACGGAGGATTGCTGCCTGTTGGTATGGACATTCGAAGTACTGCTTAGGTTAACAGTAAAGATTGCATTCATGCTGGCATCGTGCCATTGAGGGGCTTTTTGTGTCTGTTGCTCACGTGGACATACACACGCTTGTACGTGAAGAAGCATTCTAGGCCATCCATCGTGGTTAACAGCAGGAGAATTTTATGTGGATCCCAATTAAATAAAATGGAAGGAAATGTGTTTACCTCTTCGAGCATTTTTTTAGTTACCAAGTGCAAGTTCGAAATTGTCTTCTGTGTGAACCACGTACATGTGAAAGAGAGGTGAAGGACCATCTTTATAACGAGGAGCTCCTTGGAGATTCATATCTGCAAGGTCAAGTCGGGAGGAGGGATGCTCAGAGTACACAAGCTCGGTGTTCTGTGTATTTAGTTCTGCTACCCTAGGGGAGGAAGGAATGCAGTGAATTTATTTTCTGTATTGGTAGATAAAAGAACCTTTAAATGCTGGGCTTCTTCTCTAGGTGTTATAGCAGCAGAGACCCTTCTGGGCTTTCTCCCACTAAAGAGAATCATTAGCTCTTGTTAAGGGTGTCTGCCTGCCTGGTACCACTGATGGGTCCTTCTCCATTTTCAGGAACCCCCCGCCCCTGTCCCCCTTTGAATGGGCATAGAGTGGCAGCCTTTTGGATTTCCAGAAGCCTGGAAGAGTTTAAAAACTCAGATCTATCACAAGAATTTGGATGGCTTTTTTTTTTTTACTTTGTTTTTAAGAAAAAAATACTTGGGGAGGAAATTAATTTGTCCCCTTTTCTTCAAATTGGGCTTCTGTCACTAGTTACTTTCAGAAAGTCATAATTCTAGGCTTTGAGGCAGATTGGGAAAAGGGGCTTCACCCCGATAGTGGCTTAACATTCATTCTTTTCTCTTAAAAGAGAGAAAATGCTTTCTTGATTGGTGCATTCTGTTTCCCCAGCAATCACCATCTAGTTCCCTAGTCCACTTCTACTGTCAGATGCCCGGTGAAACTCAGGAAGTGATGACAAAAGTTCTCTTACTTTTGGCCATCTACATACCAGGTTTTTTATGTTGTCTGGAAATGACAATAGACAATAAAAATTTGCTGTGAGGGCCCAGGCTTAGGACTGGGCCCGTGTTTTTATTTTGTCCTAACTCATGAGAAAAAGAGGCTGAATGGTGTGTGTGTGTTGGGGGGGGGGGGGTGAGGGTGAGGAAGCATCTTGAGGCTTATCTGCTCAGAGGCATCTTTGACCTCAAGACAGTTTTCTCAAAGGGGACGATGATCTGCTGTCTGTGTTCAGTCTAAAAAGAATCCTAGACGTCTGTTAAAGGCTAAGGTAGTTCGGCCTTTCTTTGTGCAAAGGCAAGGAGCTGGTTGCTGTCTTTAGCAAGAGTTAACATCACTCTCTCAATGTTAGCCTTTAGGGACACGTTAGTTTAAAAGTATTTTAAGCCAAGTCATTAGAAACCAAGTTCATGTTCACTCACCTCATTAGTCTTGTAGTTAAATAAATGAATTCAGTAGGTACTGTAATGAACATAGGGGCAGTTTGGACTAACTGAACTATGTCACTTCAGAATGCTAGGTGCCAGAGACCACATGAGCCAGGAGAGTGTGAATCCATCGATAATTCCAAAAACAAGGAGAATAGTTTTATCTGTTTTTCATCATACTTTAGGCAATATTTTTGAAGTGTGGGGATTTTTTTTTTTTGGTATGAATGTTTTTCATTTTGTGCGGTTACCAAGATACTCTAGTGCTCAGGATCATCAAGTGATAGACGATGAAGATGACGGTCACAAGTGCGTAGTAACTTATTTTATATTCTTGTTCCAAAGAGACTGTAAGCCCCATGAGGGCAGGGACTTTGTCATTTTCATGTCTGTGTGTCCCCACCACCTAGCATGGTGCCTTGCACATAGTAGGCGCTTAATAAATGTCTGAATTGAATTTTCGTGTTTCAGAAATAATTGTGCCTGAATTTGCTGGATGTGCCTAATGTCTCCTAGTATTTGTTTCAAATACTGTACCCTCGAGCTACACAATTAATCGCTTTAGGTAAATGTCATATTTGTTTCCTGTAGTGCAGCAAGGTTCCCCACCTTTTAATTTGTGTAGTGAATACTAGGCACGATGGGAGAAGATGAGGACACTTTAAATGGTGATAATTTATTTCTTTGAAGCTGTGGCCTAAGGCTTATGATTGATTTCCCTTTGTATCCTGCGTTTTCCACAGTTTTCAAAAACACTATTGGTCGCATGTTAGTTCCAGGGATTCTTTCAGTTGTGTATTAAGCAGTACTATAGCAGTTGCTTGGGAGAATGTCGTGGGTGGTTTTATATCTCTTCTGTCTTCAGACCAAGGTGCTTGTTACGACACTCAATAACCTCCTAACCTGATAAACTTCATTTGAAATACATAGAGGTTATACTTTGCATATCAAGAAACGACATCCACTAATTTTCTTTTAGCCATCCCACTATACATTAGCACCACCCTCCACTAGGATTTTTCTTTTCGTCTTTCTTTGGAAGCTGATACTTGTTACAGAAAATCAAAAACTGTTGAGCTAATTCTTTTTTAGGGGTTAACTGGTAAAAACAAGTTATCCAGTTGGACACAAGTGCAGCCTCCCCAAGAGTCTGGAGCAGTGACGGCCGTTTTTATTGTTGTCAGTTCGGAGCTCCAGGTTGACTCAACGTTGAGAAAGATAACCTTGTATTTCAGTGTCTTTAAGGTTCTGTTGTAGCCCATCAGTACTTGTGTTCTATTTAAATGTACTTGCAAAGTTTTCCTCGAATTCTAAAAAATGTAATGTACCTAATAAATTTATCTTTTAACTTATGTTTGCAGTAAGTTGTTCTTCACTAGAAATACCTATCCAATAAACTGATGGCTAAGGTCGCTGGCCTTACAGTATGGATTCTGTGCCAAGTCTGGAAAAACAAGAGATTAATAAAAAATCGCCCACACATTATCTTACAGGAAAGCCTCTTGTTTACATCCTGCATCATCAAAACAAGGTGTGGTGTCCAAGTGTGTTGTGAGTGATGGGATTAGTTGTGAAATAAGCCTTTGTCTTTTCCCTAACCTACACGTTTCAATTTAATATTGAACTGCATCTCTAGCATAGATTTAGAACAAACTTGACCTTATCAGTCATCACACTGTTGAGAGCAGAGATGAGATATGAAAGCACAGGGGAACGATTTGGAGGAATTACATCATTTGCTTACACTTAGAAAATATTCTGCTGGAAGAAAAATAGCTGTTTGAAACTTGGGCTTGTGATATTTTAAATGTTCTGTGTTAGATGGGTTGCATTTATTGTGCCCTTCCAGTCCCTTTCTCTGACACCTCGGTGCCCGTGATGTGTGTAGTGGGAAACAGGAGGGAACTTCTTGTTGGTTTGTAGAGGTGACCTTGCCACCTCAGAGGCTGTATTAGCTAAGCTTGAGTGCTGAAAGGCTTGGCTAGGCTGGAAAAGGCTTGAGCATAGGCTCAAGGTTTCTCGTGGCCACAAGAAACCATTTTGGAGCAGCCCAACCAAGCAGTAGCTCAACACCAGGAGGTTGGCTCTTGGGCTAATTAACTTAAAGACCCATAATAATAATTATAATCACTAGAATTTCTTTAGTGCTTTATGTGTCATTTCATTTGATTCTCACTACATCCCTATGAAGTAGGTGCTAAATTATATCCCAGTTTTATAGATGAGGAGATAGAGGTCGAAAGAAATTGAGTGACTTGCCCAGGGTCACACGGCTATTAAGTGCCTGGGGCAAGATTTGAAAGCGGGTCCTTCTGGCACCAAATCCAACATGCTCCACCAAGCTGCCCCCTCTATTAGAAGAAATGCTGGAAACGCATGTATTACAGGTTTACAAATCACCGCACACCATGCTCAGTCTGCCGGCTAAGACATAGCTGGCTGTGCCCTGCTCTTTAGAGGAAGTGCTCAGACCTTGTGAAATAAGTAAAGTCTGTATGGCTTTAGTCACCCCTATTCTTGGCCTTCATTGTGCATCAAAAGAGCTGTCCCCTTAAAACATCAAGGATTTTGGAAAGCAGTTTGTCGAGCAGCGATTAGTTTTTAGGCTGATTTCTGCGTCCTCTACCCCTCTTCCTGACCTAGAAGAATCAATAAATGTGCATATTGATAAAACGAATATTTTTGTGCTTGTATAAGACACATAATGTTAGCACACAGGGTGGCTGCTAGCACACGTTCACTCTTGATCTGGTCAGACAAGAAAGACAGCTTCAAAGGGGTTTATAATCTTACTTTATTCTAGTCTGGTCTCACAAAGGGGTCACAAAACTCCTCAAGGAAGCACAGCTCCTACAGCATCCTCCAATCACCCTTCTCATAGGGGCCAGTGAGAAGGGGTGGGGCAACTACCCCTACTTCTTGATGGGGTCAGTTGAGACAGGCGTGCAACTTGTGCATTCCCCTAAATCCCCTCAAGCCTCAGTGGGGGCCAGGTGAGGCAAACAGATTCACCCTTCCCAAGCCTGGATGGGTGCTGGTCAAGGCACACAGCATCTCAGCTCCTGCATTCAACCCTCAGGGTTCTCCAGTTCACTGACCGCAGCCCACCTGTTTTGTAGGGCATCAGACAAAGAAGGCATATTGCCAGCAATAGCCTCACAAGTTTACATCACCCCATCCCTGTATCTCACTGCGCAGTTGCAGTGGATGTTTACAGGTTCAGCACACATGTTTATATCATTTGTCATTATATAATGCTGCACAAGCGTGGTGGAGATGTTTTGAGCCATGAGTCTGGGAAACAAGATTGTTATGGCCATGGATCCTGGGAAACTGAACTCTAAGAAAGAATATCAAAAATCCACCTTACAGCTTGACATTCTGCAAAATAAAAGCAAATCCAAAAGAGACAATGACCTTTAGCCAGTAAGAGTCAACAGTGCCAAATCATGTTGAGTTTGAGGCACAAGGGAGCTGGTCAAGGGGCCAACCAAGGGTCAACTAACCTGAGGCAGAAGCGGTGCCCCCCAATTTAAAGTATGTTGCCTGCATGGGAGCCCAGCCTGTAATTTGTGGACATAAAAGGTCTGATCTGAGTACAGGCAAATTCAAATTGGTGAAAATTGAAGACCCTGATGGGAGCAAAGCGTAGCCATTATCACTGAGCAAATAAGGATAAATGGTGTAATTGCTCCTCCAGGCTTTCTCTGTGCCCCACCCCAACTCAGAACCAAACTATGACATCTTGAACCCCCAGCTCTGGAGGACCAGGCCTTTCCAGCTAACCTGCCACTCCCTCAGTGATCTGCCAGACCCCCCCATCCAGCCTGTGCCTATATCCTTCAGACCCCCAAGACTGTCATCTGACCTAGTGCCCCCAGACACTGTGGGTCTTGCTGCCCATTTTTCAGCTGAACCATTTTTTGTGTCTTCCCTAATTGAGAGCAGGGTTTGTATTTTCCTTCCCTCCTTCCTTCTTTCCTTCCCTTCCTTCTTCCCTCCCTCCCTTCCTCCTTCCTTGTCTTTCTTTCTCTTTTTTCTTTCTCCTTTCTTCTCTCCTTTCTCTCTTACTCTTTGTATGTGTTGCATAACAATAAATGCTTTTTCATTTATTCAGCTGTAGTATGATAAAAGAGCATTGGATTTGGAGTCAAGAGACCTGGTTTGAATCCCAGCTCTGGTACTTAATTTGTGACCATTTCTACTCTAGGCCTCCATTTCTTCATTTGTAACACAGGGGGTCCTTTCTAGCTCTAAATTCTGCAAAATGTTACTATATAAACCAACTGTTCTTGCTGAGTCACTCTATGCATCATATTCTTTGAGGGCAGAGGGGAAGCCTGTTTAACCAAATTAAGACCAGAGGGCTCCTTGGCAAAGAGGGAAAGGAAGGGCAGGGATTGGTTGGAATTAGGGCTAGCTGAATTCACCAAGTTGACTGGTGAGTCATCTTTTTCCACTGAGAGAATTGGAGTGTCAAGCAGCCTGGATCTGTGTATCAGCCATCCAGGGCCCCTGAGGTGCTAGAGCAGAGATGAAGAACCTGTGGCCTCGAGGCCACATGTGGCCCTCTAGTTCCTCAAGTGCGGCCCTTTGGCTGAATCCATACTTCCCAGAACAAATCCCCTTAATAAAAGGATTTGCTCTGTAAAAGCTGGACTCAGTCAAAAGACCACACTTGAGGACCTAGAAGACCTCAAGACTGCAGGTTTCCCACTCTGTTGCTAGAAGTTCAGGGTCAAAATCTGACTTCCATTTTTTCTTTTCCAATTCCATGGGGACCAGCACCTTTTCTTTTACATCTGTCTTTACAACAATCACCTTTTCTTTTCTATCTCAATATACTTTCCAAGACTGAAATACACAGAATTTTCATTTCATTGCATTTGATGTTGACAGCCTTCTGATGACACTTAAGGTTAGCAGACTCCCGTGGGGGCGGGGTGGCCACAAGGTGCAGGAGAAAGAGAGCCAGCTCTGGATTCAGAGCATCTCATTTCAAATCCTGCTTCTCCCACTTAAGAGCTATATGACCCAAAGCTCCTGAAGGGTACTAGGCTGTGGACTTGAGGACCTTTGAGGTTCATTCTAGCACTGTGTCTCTGAACCTGTTTTCCTAAGAAGCTGCATCTGAAGTTGCTTACCCCTTGTTCCCCTGACCTTGGGGAGGAAGATGTGGTTTGGAGGAGTCCTAGTCTGTTGCTGCTGCTTTGGAGACTTAGGAGGCTTTCACGGAAGAGGTAGCCCAGCCACTGATGTTAAAAGCAACCAGACTTTCTTACTGATGAATTTTAACTACCAGGGAGAAGCTAAGAAGACACCAAGTGCTCGACGAAGAGGGTGCAACTAGGTCTTAGGGGCTGGAGACATAAGGCAGGGTCATCATTGCTATGATCTTCAGGCCACAGCAGGAGGAAGAAATGGGGCAATGACCCCATGAGATGCTCTTCTCAGCCCTTGGCCCATCCAAAGTATGCTGAATTCTTACCACTCTTGAGTATTGCGATGCCTGGATTCCATCCATTACATAGTCAAGTTACCCCATAGAAGAACTGGGTATTTTTGTAGGCATGTCGTTCCATGACCCTGAGGCAGCCTGGTTATCAGAGATCAGCAGGATGGAGAGGCTAAGTGAGGGTGTAAGTCCAGGCACAGTGCGTCTAAGTGTAGTAACCTACAAGGCTTATCATGCCCCGAATCGGCACCCCCCACTTCTCTAACCTGAGGTTTTCCAGGTTCTCACACAAGAATATGCATGGGCCAGGCTAGACTAGTCAAGTGGTTTTCAGTTTTCCTATGCAAAAGGTGTTTTACCCATTTTTACAAATTATGTTTTTATTTGGGTCAAAGGGCAAAACACTCCTTGGCATGGGGTGCCCCTAGTGGTTTGCTCCCACTTCAGATTGAATTATTACACGTAGATTTCTTTCTTATCAGCTTCACCACCCAAAGAATGAAAGTCTTGATAGGAGGAGGTGAAGAGGGGGAGAGAATGAGGAGGTATTTTTGGAATACCTAGCACTGTGTCAGGAGGGCCAGAAGGCAGAAAGATCCACCAGCCCCATGGACCCTCCCTTCTTCCTTTACCCCCTGCCCACCTTCAAGAACCGATGCACCCTATCTGCTTGCCTGCTTCAGTGGCAGATGGGAGCCAATAGCTGGATCCCTTTGAGGGAGATGGAGACTTAGCCTGTGCTTCTAGCTCGATCCTTTAGGCCTTACTTTCTGCCAGCAGAGCCAAGTACTTCCCCTGCTAGCTGCCCTACAGCTGACCTTTGTTTTATGGAGTGGCTCCCCCTACTTCCCATCAGCATGTGAGACACCCAACAGACAATGGCTCTCCCTCTTCTCCTACTTCCTAAAATGTCAAATCTGCCAACCTCCAGATCCACTTCCCTTTTTCCTTACTCAGGCTCCCAGAGCACTCAGGCTTCCCAAAGGGACCTTCCATTCTAGGGGGCCAAGAGGGGGCTTAGAACAACCGGGGGTGGAGAGTGGGGAGGGGCTTCAGAGGCAATCCCTGGGGGAAACTGAGGCTGGGCTTGCTAGGGGCCCCTCTCTTCCGGGACACCTTCCATGGGGCAGGGGGAGGGTCCTGCACCCTGCTCAAGGCCTCTCCCATCCCCCCACCCCCCAGGGTCACCATCTGCCCCATCCTCCTTTCACACAGTCTGAGCCTACTGTCAGCTATGAGACTGTGGGCCTGTTTCAACAATCTGGCTAGCAGCTGCTGTGGGGGTGAAAAACCAACAACAACAGCTCACAGAATGCTGCCAAAGCCCAGGGCCTTTTGATCTGTGTTACTAAGGAAAGCAACTGTTAAGGGGTTGACAAGCTTCCTTTAATCCAGTATACAAATACCATTCACTTAGTTCAGGGGGAAAAGCCAGCACCCTGAACTTCAGAGCAAATACAAACAATTACAAACATTGTATGGACAGACCAAATACAATTCATAGTTACCAACATCTGAGGTCAGCCAGGAGCTCATAAGGAGGGCTGGCCCAGAGTCACACGTGCCACCACTGCTTGTGGCTCAGAGCTTCCAAAAAGAGAAAGCCAACCCCTGGTTTTTTTTATACCTTTTTCAGGGTCAAGGGTGAGTCACATATGCGACACCCCCCCCCCCACATGACCTGAAATTGTCACATAGAGGCCACTTAAACCCACATAGACTAGGCTTTCCCTTGAGGCAAGGAGGTCGCCAAGGACTCCTAACTTAATCAAGGAAATAAAGGCCCAACTCTTCAAGGGCACTTGGTTGAACTAGGTGCGAAGAGCCCGTTTTGATTGCCAACACGGGGCCCCTTGGGGGAAGGGGCTGTGCTTGCATCCCTAGCGCATCCCCTAGTCCCTGGCACACAGTAGGCACTTAATAAAGGCCTCATTCGTTGTGGTCTGAGCTCCTAGAGGACAGGCCCCTTGCCTTCCATTGCCTGAGCCCCGCATGCAGCAGGCACTTAAAACACGCTGTGTAGACTTTGGGCCTCTGTTTCCTGGAATGTAAAACGAGTGCCTAGAGGCCCTAGACCCCAAAGAGAGCCCTGCCTCCCGCTGAAGCGCCCCCTGCCGGGCTCTGCTCTCGCCGGCTCGGGCTCCCCATTTCCCCTCCCACCCGCTCCTCGCGCCTCCTCCCGGCCCGGCCCCGCCCCCTGGGGGGCGCGAGCACCTCCGACGCCGCCGCCGCCGCCGCCGTCACCGCGCGCGCGCCCCTCCGCGGGCGTGACGTCTGAAGCGGGCTGGGCCGGGCCGGGCCGGGCCGGGCCAAAGCGGAGCAGTCCGTTTCCCGTCGGGCGCCGCGCCGAGCCGGGCGCCTCGTGGCGGGGCGTGGTCTAGGCAGCCTCCCCGCCCTGCGTCTGCCGGCCTCCGGCCGCGGTCTTCTTGCCCCGGACTCTTCGAAGGGTGAGTGTCCTGTTTTGGGGAGAGCGCGTGGGAGCCTGGGGCCCGGGAGTCGCGAGAAGGGGATGAGGTGTGGGGGGGAGGGAGTGCGTACCCGGGGTGGGGGGGGGTGGAAGAAGGGGGGCACGGTGACGCGTGCTCTTGCGCTGGCTTCCGCGCGTGCGCGGGGGGCGGTGGCGGCGCGTGCTCCTGCTCCTGTGCGCGCGCGCGCTCTCCCGCGGGAGCCATTGTCCGGACGGAGGGGGAGGGAGGGCGTGTGCGCGTGCGCGGCGGGCGCCCCTCCCCCTCCCCCGGGAGGCGGGGCTGGGGGCGGGCGGTCCCGGTATTTGTGTGTCTCGGGGAGCGTGCCTGTGGTCGGCCCTGTGACCCCTCCCCCTGCCCCAGAAGGTAAGCTCCCCGAGGGCAGGCGCTCTTGCTGTTCTTATCTAACGCGAGCTCGGAGGGATTGTGTCGAGTCCCATCTTTTTTTACAGATGGGAAAACTGAGGCCCAGAGAGGGGGTCAAAGGGCATGGCACGGGGTGCTCCTATTGGTTTGTTCACCCTTTGGCAGGGAGGCTTGAGTTCAGATTCGACTCAGGCATTCACTGGCCTGTGACCTTGGGCAGGTGTCAGCTAATCTGCCTGCCTCAGTTTCCTCTTGGTAAAATGGGGTCGTCACCGGAGTGGTTGTGAGCATCCAGTGTAAAGCGCATTAAGAGCTGCGTAAGTGTGAGCCGTCCTTGTTGTCATTATTATCATTTTGTTATTAGAGCTGGAAGGGAGCCAGAGGCCGTCGGGTCGTTCCCCTCTTTCTCCAGTGGAGAGCGCTGTACGGACACCAAGGAACTCTGAATTCGAATCCCGCCACAATCACTGGCTCTGAGGCCCCTCGGGCCTCAGTTTCCTCAATTGTAAAATGAGGGGAACTGGCCGAGATGGGGGTCCCTCTAAGCACGTGATTCGAGGCCCCGGGTGGGAGGGGGAGGGGATCTTGAGAAAACATTGATTCCTCGTGGGAGGGGTGGGGAAAGACTGCCGAAGCTGGTGCCCTGCTCCCCGTACGCGGACCAGGGGGACCCCACCTCCTTCATCCTGGAGGGCCCGGCTCTGCCCAGCGTTTGGGTTTGGGTCGCTGGCTCAGGGGCTCTTGGAGCCGGGGCTCTGAGAATCTGAGAACTTGGACGGGAGAGAATGACACGTTTGTTACAATGTAACTGTTTCCTTTTAGTCCTGTGGGTTTCGCTTCAGCCGTTTAAAGGCATTGTCCTGAGGAGTCCATGGGGTCTGTGAATCGCACCATGTGAGGAACGCCTTTCTGCCATGCGGGGCGAGCTTGTGCGTTCATCCTAGGGATGGGGACTGGGGGGCAGAGGGTAGGGAACTCCCTGGTGAGGAAGCTCCCTCTAGGTAGATAGGTCGCATCTTCTCTGCAACATCTACTTTGGTCCAGTTGTCCAGGGGTGAAGTGTCTTGCCCGGGGACTCCCAGCCAGGGTGGGGCGGCTAGACTGCATCACAAACAAGGCTTGGTTATCCTAGACACGGTATGTCTTTGTTAAGTTTCTGTAGAATTCTGTGCCTAAAACTGCATTTTTTTTTTAATCATTCAGAAGATGCTTCCTAAGTGTTCATCATGGGTGGGCTGCCCAGGAGGGGATTCAAAGAAGCATCAATATAGGGCCCTTGGGACTCAGAGAACTAATTTAGATGAGGAGGTTGGAGATGTGTGTTTGTATGTATCTATGGCTATGTTTATGAATGTATGTACACACATCATGTATGTGTTGTATTAAACATACAGAATATTCTAATACAGATCACAAGTAACATCCTGTATGTTCTATATGATCTACATACGTATCTACAGAGGTACTGAAATTTAGATAACACAAGAAATAAGTAACAAGAGTAGTGCTATGGTCAACAAATATTTATTTAAAAATTTTAGATCTAAAACTTTTAGAGTAAATCTCAGTATATATGATCAGGATCTTAAGGAAATCTCCCTGGACCATCTAGTCATGCCATAAATAATCTCTTCTTGAAAAAAAAATTGCCTACATCTGTCCTTTCATTTTCCACCACTCCCTCTGACCTCGGGCTCATGCAGTCTGATGCCCATTTCTTCTCTCCGGTCTCACTTCTTCCTAGTCACCAACCAAATCAGCTGGCCTTCCTCGGTCTTTTTTAATCTAACTTCCTGAAACACTGACTTCTTTTGGTCATCTCGTCCATCCTCTTCTGGATGCTCTTTGCTTTTTGGCTTCAGAGATTCTGGACACCCAGGTTCTCCTATCAGGTTCCTTCTCTCTCTGGAGAAGAAAGTGAGGTTGGTGACCTTGCATAGCTGTCCCTCATGCAAGTCATGTCATTGTTTCCTGATGCCATGGTCCTCTTCGAGAACGAAGGACAAGCACAGTCTTTACTCTTGCACGGCCACCTTTCCCCAGAGGTTCTGTCCTGGGCCTTCTCCTTTGTCTAAACACCATTCCTCGGCAATCTCATTTACTGGCATGACTATGACTCTCGCCCTAATGAAGATGATTCCCAGGTCTGTGCAGGCCTGATTGATCTTCCTGCCCCAGCCTCTTATCTTTAGTTGCCCTGGGGGCCGTCTCCACTGTGACCTATTCCTGAGACTGAACTTAGCAGCCTTTCCACAGTGGGCCCCCCTAAGGATACAGCCAGGCCCAGGCTCCCGTGTTTAAACCTTGAGTGTCATTTTTGTTTCGATTTTTAAAGTTTTTTTTAAACCATGAACACGTATCGGACCAGAATTTGGGGGCCTCTTGGTGTTGACTCCGTGCTCTTTATTCTCGTGTATGAGGTTCTTCTGACCTTACCAAGGGGCAGCATGTTTTTGTCTGTTCTCTGGGATCTTCCTTTGGTTTTCAGTTACATGGAGTTTGGTGACATCGTCGTACCCGTTCTTTTGCTTCTATTTATTTAGCTTGATGTCAGTTCCCACAGATCTTCCCATGCTTCTCTGAATTCCTTATTGGGGCAGTGGAGAGAGTGCTGAACTGGAGTCAGGAGGACTTGAGTTCAAATCCTGACTCAGACACTTACTTGCTGTGAGACGCTGGGCAAGTCACTTAACCTCTGTTTGCCTCAGTTTCCTCATCTGTAAAATGGAGAAAATACTAGCACCCTCACAGGATCTCTAACAAAGTAATAAAAACCCTGCCAGGGCTGTTGAGCTTCAATAAGATGACATGTGTGGCACACAGTAAAGTGCTCAATCAATACTTGTTCTTTTCCACCCCTCTTTTTTCTTGTCGGTAATTTCCTTGGAATAGAGTTGCAGTGATGGGATTTCTGGGACGTTGGTACAAACAGTTACTTTCCTGCCATAATTCCAGTTTTTCCCAAAGAGGTTGAAGCCGTCTCTGTTGCTCCTTCAAGCGTTTCTCCAGTAATAAGTTTCCGTTTCTTTTCATCTTTGTGAATGTCATGGGTATGCAGTGGCACCTCAGGGTGGTTTTTTAATTTGGAATTTCTTTTACCGTTAGTGCTTTGGGATATTTTTCAGGTGGTTATTGGTAGTTTATATATCTTATTTTGAAAATTGCTTATACCATCCGTGGCAATTTCATGTAAATTCTTAGTATCGTACTCTTATTAGAGACGTTTAATTCAGAGTTTCTTCCCAGTCTTTATTTTCTTCTGATTCCAGCAGCATTGTTTTTATTGGTGCAGCACTTTTTGAATCTTGTCTGTGTCTGTCCCATATCTGCTTATGAACTTTTTCCTATCCACATTTGTAAACAATGTAAGCTTCCGTTTTCTTAATTCTTTTTTCTGTCAAGTAAGTTTTTATAATTAGGTCATTTACAAGCTGCTAATTTTAACCTCTTTTTTAGGGAGAGAAGGAGGTCCAGCCTTGCTGTCCAGTTCTCCCAGCAGGGCTTGTGCATTAGCCCCTTCCCTAGTAGTGGGTAGTGTCAGGTTTTTTGAACCCGGTGTAGATTTCTATTTCCAAGTCTTGTTTATGTCATCTCTTCTGATCTTCTCTGTTTTCATCCAGTATTAGATGGTTTTGATACCTCCTGCTTGTAGGATGTAAATCTAGAAGCACCAGCCTCTGTTTCTTCCTATCTTTTGTCTTTATATTCTTGACTTTTTATTTCTCCAGATGAATTTTATTATTATTTTGTCAAATGTTGTAAAGTATTCCTTTGACAATTTGACTGGCCTAACGGTAAATCTTTAATTTTTGTTGTGTCATCGCATTTACTGTATTGCTGTGGTAAAGCCATGAAAATTGAATGTCTTTCCAGTTATGTAAGTTGTCTTTTATTTTTGTAAAACCTGTTTTTTAATTGTACTTCTGTGTCTGAGGTTAAATCCTGGATATTTAATGCATATGGTTACTCATCAAAATGCAGTCTCCCTTCCTATTTTTTCTTCCCGTGGTTTGTTAGTGCGATACAGAAATGCCGATGATTTTTGTGTGTTGTTTTGTACCCTTCTGTGTAGCCGAAGATGTTGTCTCAATTTTTTGTAGGGTAAGCAGACTATGCTGTCTGTACTTAGTGATCATTTTGCCACCTCTTTGCTGTGCTTTATTAATTTCTTTTTATTATTACTACAGCTAGTGTGTCAGGCAATAGAAGTACAGGCCTTCCTTAACCATAACATCCATTATGTTATTGGAAAAGCTTTTTATGTTTCGCCATTATAGGTACTGCTTACTCTTGATTTTAGATAGATACTTTTGGTAATATTTATGACCTTTTTTTATTCCTATGTTTTTTTAAAAAATAAATTATCATCAACATCTTTTGTTTTTACATTACTTAAATTTCCCCCTCTATCCGTTCCCTTCCCCTTTCCCAGAGAATCATCCCATATAAGAGTATTTTCTTTTTTAAAGAAAAAGAAGACAGAAGATACAAACCAATCAATACATCAAAAAAGTCTGAAAATAAATGTAATTTCCCACCCCCTTGGACTTCCACCATTGCAAAGGAGTGAGGAGGGAGGTGTCTTTTTTGGGTCATGCTTGTTCTTTGTAATTTTGTAAACATTCACTTTCAGGTGATTTGTGGTTTTTTTTTTCATTTACATTGTTATGGTCATTTTATCTTTGTTTTCTTGGCTCTGCTTACTTCACTGTGTAGTTCACATCAGTCTTTGCAGGCTTCTTGGTATTTCATCATCTCTGTTGCTGCTCATAGCATCACTCTCATGTACGTCGATTTGTTTAGTTGTTCCTCACTGGATGGGAAAGTGAGTGCTTCCAGTTCTTCGTCCCTGAAAAAGGGGGCTACTATAAATAGTTGGTGTATGGGGGGGCCTTTTTTTCCTTTTCCCCAGTGCTTCCTGGGGAAGGTGTATATGTACGTAGTAGTGAAATCTCTTGGTCTCAAGGTGGAGACCTTTTAGTAATTTTCTTTGTATAATTTCAAATTGTTTTCCAAAATGATTGTACTGATTCACAGCTCCACCAGCAGTGCACTGGTGTGCCCCAACCCTTCCCAATCCACTATTCTCATCATCTTGTCATCTTTGTCAGTTTACTGAGTGTGAGTAAAAATCTCAGGGTTATTTTAATTTGGATTTCTCTAACTTGTTATTTCCAGTATTCTTTCATAAGGTATTAAGAGCGTGCAGTTTGTCTTTTGAGAACTGTTTACAACTTTGGACTGCTTAGCTATTGGGTGATGATTTTTGGTCTTATACCTGTGTGTGTATACACATATATATATATGAATATATATTCATACGCATATAGATACACATCTGTGAAGAAGGAAAGATCATGTATTAAATACCTGCTGCATGCTATGAACAGTACTAAGCACTTCACAAATCTCTTCTTGTATTCTCGTGTTCTTGATTTACTGGCTCATCTCACCAGGCTCATCCCTACCAGTGCCACTCATTCCTTACACTGGTCAGGTTGTGCCAGGGTTTCCCAGGCTCCAGCAGGTTCTACCATGCCAGAGTGGCTTCGAGGGTGAGCTTGACCTTTGATTGAGTTTGCTCTTGAATGATCAGCTTTCCTAAGTAGGGAGATTTGCACTGTTATCATTCCTGGCCAGTAGAAGATGAATTCTTTGGTCATAGCAACCCAGGAAGCCAAAATTTAAAAAATGTTCCTGGGCCTTTGCATGTTCCCCTGCTTCCATGTCAACAGTGACAGAAGAGCAGAAAAATGAGGGGGGTGGGTGTGGAGGTACTAAGCACGACATTTCTTTCGTTTTGAAAAATTAATTAATTTTTAGTTTTCAACATTTACTTCTATAAGATTTTCGAGTTTTAAATTTTCTCCCTCTCCCTGTCCTCCCTGCTCCCCAAGAGCGTGCAATCTGATATAGGCTCTACTCGACAATCATGTTAAACGTGTTTTCACATTAGTTGTGATGTAAAGAAGAATTAGAACCATGAAAAAGACGAAACAAAACAAAACAACAAAAGAGAGCAAATAGTATGCTTCTGTCTGCATTCAGACTCCAAAGTTCTTTCCCAGGATGTGGATAGCATTTTTTATCAGGAGTCTTTTGGAGTTGTCTTAGATCCTTGCATTGCTGAGAAGAGTTAAGTCTATCAAAGTTGGTCATTGCATAATGTGGCTGTTACTGTGCACAATATTCTGGTTCTGCTCACTTCACTCAGCATCAGTTCTTTACAGGTTTCTCTGAAGTCCACCTGCTCTCCATTTCTTATAGAACAATAGTATTCCATTACATTCATATACCACAACTTGTTCAGCCATTCCCCAATTGATAGACATCCCCTCAATTTCCAATTCTTGGCCACTACAAAAAGAGCTGCTAAAAGTATTTTTGTACATGTGGGTCCTTTTCCCATTTTTATGATCTCTTTGGGATACAGCCCTAGAAGCAGTATTGCTGGGTCAAAGGGTATGTACAGTTTTATGCCATTTGAGGCATAGTTCCAAATTGCTCTCCAGAATGGTTGGATCAGTTCACAACTCCACCAGCAATGCATTAGTGTTCCAGTTTTCTCACATCTTTTCCTACATTTATCATTTTCCTGTTTTGTCATGTTAGCCAATCAGATGGGTGTGATGTGTTACCTCAGAGTTCTTTTGATTTGCATTTCTCTAAAGAATAGTGATTTACAGCATTTTTTCATATGACTATAGATGGTTTTAATTTTTTTCTCTGAAAACTGACTGTTCCTATCCTTTGACCATTTATCAGTTGGGGAATGACTTGTATTTTCAGTTCTCTATATATTTTAGAAATGAGGCCTTTATCAGAGATGCTGGTTGTAAAAATTGTTTTCTGGTTTTCTGCTTCCTTTTTTTTTTTTTTTTTTTGCAGGGGGGAGGGCAGGGCATTTGGGGTTAAGTGACTTGCCCAAGGTCACACAGCTAGTAAATGTGTCAAGTGCCTGGGCTGGATTTGACCTCAGGTACTCCTGACTCCAGGGCCAGTGCTCTACTCACTGCGCCATCTAGCTGCCCCTTTTGCTTCCTTTATAATCTTGGTTCCATTGGCTTTGTTTGTGCAAAACTTTTTCAATTTAATGAAATCAAAATCATCCATTTTGCATTTCATAATGTTCTCTGTCTCCGTTGGTCATAAATTCTTCCCTTCTCCATAGATCTGACAGGTAAACTATTCCTTGCTCTCCTATTTTGCTTGTGGTATCAGCATTTATAGCTAAATCATGTACCCATTTGACTTTGCCTTGGTGTAGGGTGTAAGATGTTTGTCTATGCCTAATTTCTGCCATACTATTTTCCAGTTTTTCCAGCCGTTTTGTTAAATAGTGAGTTCTTATCCGTGAAGCTGGAATCTTTGGATTTATCAAATAGTGGATTACTATACCATTGTGTCTTGCATACCTGACCTATTCCACTGATTCACTGCTCTATTTCTTAGCCAGTACGGTTTATACTACAATTTAAGCTCTGTTAGAGCTAGGCCACCTTCCCTAGCATTTCTTTTCATTAATTCGCTTGAGATGCTGGACCTTTTTTTCTTCCAGATGAATTTTGTTACTGTGTTTTCTAGCTCTGTAAAATAATTTTTTGGTAGATCGATTGGTATGGCATTGAATAAGTAAATTATTTTAGGTAGAATTTTCCCAGTTATTTGGATCTGACTTTATTTCTGTGAAAAGTGTTTTGTAACTGTGAAGAGTTACACTTCTAAACCTTCCAGAACTCAGCTTCAGGTTATTATAAAGGGCCAGCGGCTAGTACGGGAGAAAGCACTGACTCCAGAGTCGGGAGCGGCCTTCAGAGCCTGCTTGGGACACTTGTGTTACTGGGACAAGTCAGTGTCTCTTCACTGGTAGCTTGAAGGGCTTGGGCTAGATCGTTTCTGCATCTGTGATCCTTTGATTTTTTTTAAAAAATGTCATGCTTGTCTGTGTTCCCTCAGTCAGTCAGCAAGCGTTTATTAGGCATCTCCTTTGTGTTGGTAGGTACTGTCCTAGGTACTGGGGGCATAAAGACAAAAATGAAACAGGAGTTTACATTCAGTTAGGGAGAAATATTGTGTACATGTAAATGCAAAATATAGACAAAGTGATTATTTGGGAGACCAGGAAAGGCCTCCTGTAGGAACACTTGAGTCCAGCTTTGAAGGAGACTAGGGTTTCTGAGAGGTAGTGTAGGAGTGAAGGAGTGTATTGGGAATCAGGATGGGCTCTTAGCACTTATTCCACCAAGTACCCTTGAAGAGTTTGGCCTTTGTTCTTTTGATTAAATTAGGAGTCTTCGATGACCTCCTTGCTTCAAGGGAAAGCCTAGTTTATATGGGTTTGAGTGATATGTCTGAGACATCAGAGGCTTTTAGACCACGTGGGTTTAAGTCACATTTTTGTCACGATTTTAGGTCACCTGGGTGAGTCACATGTGTAACTCACCTTTGACCCTGAATAAGATACATAAAACCGGGGGTTGGCTTTCTTTTTTTCGGATCTCTGAGCTGCAGCAGGAGTGACAAGTGACTCTGAGCCAGCCCTTGTCAAGCTCCTGGCTGAACTTACATGTTAGTAACTATGAATTATATTTGGTCTGTTTATAAATGTATGTTTGTAATTGGTTTGTATTTGCTCTGAAGTTCAGGGTGCCAGCTTTTTCCTCTGAACTAAGTGACTGACATTGGTATACTGGATTAAAGTGAGATTGTTAACCCCTTAACGTTGCTTTCCTTAATAAAGCAGATCAAAAGGACCTGGGCTTGCAACGTTCTGTGAGCTGGTTGTTGTTGGTTTTATAGCCCCACAGCAGCTGCTAGCCGGATTGTTGAAACAAGGAGGTGTGCATTCTAGGTGGGAGTAACGGCCTAGGCAAAGGCACAGAGGTGAGAGAGGTGAGGAACAGCAACAAAACCAGCTTGGCTGGAGTGGAGAGTGTGTGGCCAGATGGTGAAGGGCTTTCACAGGGAAACAGAGGAGTTGGTGTTTGATGCTAAAGGCAGCTGGAGCCCTATGCTTTAGGAATATCAGTTTGGCTTTGGAGGCTGGACTGGGCAGAGGGGCAGAGTGAATACTAGGACAGAGGCAGAGAATATTGTGATTATCTAGGTGAGAGGTCGGAGTGGACAGAAGGGGAGAGATGGGAGAGATGTTGAAGTGTAATCAACAGGACTTGGGGCTGGAAGGAGTGAAGAGTCAAAGATGACCCTGAGGGTGCAGACTTGGGTGCCCTGAAGAATAGTATCACCCTCAACCCAGGAAAGGGCATGTTTTGAGAAAAAGACAGTAAGTTCTGTTTTGGACATGTTGAATTTATGCTTACAGGACATTATAGTGGAAAGGTAAGTGTATAAAAAGATAAGAGGGGGGCATCTAGGTGGCACAGTGAGTAGAGCACTGGCCCTGGAGTCAGGAGGACCTGAGTTCAAATGTGGCCTCAGATACTTGACACACTTATTAGCTGTGTGACCTTGGGCAAGTCACTCAGCCCCAAATGCCCTGCCTTCCCCCCTCAAAAAAAAAAAAAGATAAGAGGAAAGGGGCTAGGCAGAGCCTGGGATAAATGTATATGTAAATAAAATACATGTGGGTGTGGGTGTACACACATATATTTGTGTGTGTGTGTGTGTGTGTGTGTACATCAGACACAAACTCACATAAAGAGAATGGGCTGTGGGTGATGATCCTTTCAAAGAAATTGAGAAGGAACAGTTATACAAGTAGTGTCATGAAAACCCAGGAAGGAAAGATGCGAAAGGTGTCAGACATAGCAGAGAGGTGGAGGCAGTTTAGGCCTGAGGAAAGGTCACTGCACTTAGCACTTGAGAGATCCCCGGGGACCTTGGACAGAGCAGAGTCCATTCAGTGGTGGCCTTGGAAGCCAGTTTGAAAAGGTTTAAGAATAAGAGGGAGGTGAAAAGGTAGAGGCAGTCAGTGTAGACAGATTTTTCAAGGTGTTTGACTGTAAAAGGAGGGGAATAGTTCTCTAACTCCTCGGGACTACCCTCTTGCTCTGTTACTAATAGAGCCGTACTGGGGAGCACCTCTGTTCCTGCCCATTAATAGGCCATGTGACCTGCTTCAGTCACAGGAAGCCTAACACGTGGTGGGAGGAGCTTCCTGACAGGAAAAGGAAGTTACGTCACAGGAAATGGAGAGAGAGAAAGAGAGAGAGAGAAAGAGAAAGGGAGAAGGAGACAGAAAGAAAAAAAGAGATGGATGTTGTGGCTGCTGGTGGCCGCCCTCGTGATGGTTAGAGCCGAACAGGCTGACTTAGCTGTGCTGTGAGCTTGTCCTGGGGAGTCCCCAGCAGGGGTGGGAGGCTCCAGGCTGTGATCTTGCGTGTGGAATGCTTTACTGCTGTGGAACCCTGGGTGGCTTGTGGGAGCTGGCTCTCTGGGGTCTGAATACATGGTTTACTCCTTCTGCCTCCTACGTGGAGACCCACATGGGCCCTTAGACCAGCGTCATCCACATTGTGACTGTTGCCTCGCTGTCGCACCCTCCAAGCTTGTCTGTTGTTCTCCCTGCACACAACGTGGGTTTGAGGGAGATGAGCTGATGGGAACTCTTCTTGTTTGTCTCCCTGTCCCTCTTCGGTTTGGAGCGGAGGAAGGCTGAGGAGCTGTGAGTTCACTGTCTGGAAATGTCGACGGACGTTTCCCGGAGGCTTTTTAAATGTTTGTTAACAAAGTGCTGTCCAAAAAAAGTGCCGCCTTCCTCTCAACATTGTTGACTTGGAAAGAAAAGACAAAGTGAGACTTAGTCATGGAAAGCTTTGTGACTTTTAGTTGGCCCTTGTGGAGCGGGTCTCGAGCTGCTTTCTTCCAAGTTGAGGGTGTTCTTTTACTCACCGAAGTGCCTCTTAGACCTGTCGGGGTGGTCTTCTCTGTACCTAAAGATCAGAATCTGGGCAACTCAGGGTTTCAAGATGTGGCTTGGGAAGCCAGAAATGCCAGAAAACTGGACATATTACATAACATACGTATTAACTATATTAACATACATAATAACATATCACAAAGTTGTATCATATTTAGTACTGATGAATGTAAAGTGTTTGAATTGGATTCAAGAAAATCAGCTTCACAAGGTCCAGTGGGGGACTCGTGGCTGTGTAGCAGTTTTTTTCTAAGAAAAATCTAGAGGTTGTAAAGGGCCTGAATGCCATACTTTGTTACTGTGAAAGATTTGTCATTTCATTGATGGGGTGTTCCCGCCAGACTTCGGATATAGCCAGCCAAACAGTGGGGGCCACTTTAGGCTGCATTGAGAGGTTGATTGTCCAGGCCTGGGCAGGTGCAGGTCCTGCCAGGTTGTGCCCTGGGCTGAGCACGACTGGGAGCCCCGGTTTAAGAGGCACATTGGTAAGCTGGGAAAGGCCTTAAGAGCTTGCAGCATGAGAATAGAACTGCAGGCATTTTGGCCTGGAGAAGGGAAGATTTGGGTGGGCAATGGAGCTTTCCCCAAGGATTTGAGGAACTGTCTTGTAGAAGAGGGATTAGGCTTCTTATTCTGTGTCTTCACTGAGGGCAGTGGGTAGAAATAGGCTCATCCTTTGAAGGAGGCCCCATGCTACATCCAAAGATGAAAACAGCACTCCCTGCTCTCCAGGAAGGAAAACTGTTAAGAAAGGGATTGCCCTGAAGAATGCCCAGGCAAGCTGCCCCATCTCCTCATGCAGATGGGTTCCTTCTCTCCCTTTATGTGTGGACATGAGTGCCTTGCCTCAGGTCACCAGACTGTGTCAGTCTGTATCCAGACTGACTTGTGCTTTTCCTGGATCCAAGCCTGCTCCCTCCACACGCTATCAGGTATATTATGGTTCAAGAAAAATTTGAGAGTAGCGTGATGGGTTAAAAGCCAGGCATGGGATTAGGAAGAACTGGATTCCAGTCCAGCCTATGACAGAGTAGCTATGTGACCCTGGGCAAGTCACTTCTCTCTGCTCCCCACCTCCCCTCCCCCCCCCCCCCCAGCCACTCCTCTGAAGATTTAGTCTTTGTGACTCCAGGTCCAGGTCTCTAACCACTGAAACACCAACTGCCTCAAGACAGCTTTGTGAATGCATATGGATAACAGATAAATAGAATGCTGAGTTTGGGGAACAGCTCTAGTTTGTCTGAAATACACTTGAAGGGGAATAATAAAAGGTTAACCTAGAAAGATAGGCAAGATCCAAGTAATGGAGGCTGTGGATGTATTTAGTTAAAGAATAAGAGCCATTGAAGATTTTTGAGCCAGCTTTAGGAAGATTGTTTTAGCAATTCTATGGATTAGGGATTGGAGAGGGGAGACACTAAAAGTCTGGAGGCCGCTTAGGGGGCAGGTGCAGTGGTCTAGGTTAGCTTCTGAACCAGCGTTGTGGCCTAAGAATGGAAAGAAAAGGATGAGTGATGTGCAGGTAGAATCAACAAGACTGGATGACTGATTGGATTTTGGGGGTGGGGGGTGAGGAGGGGGAAGAGACTTGGATAATAGTGAGGATATGAGCCTGAGTGGGAGAATGGTGTGTACTTAATGGAAATAAAGGATTTTCTGGAGGAGACAGGCAAGTTTAAGGGGGGAGATGAACATCGGACTTGGAATGCCTTCAGGACATTCAGGAAGAGATGCCCAGGAGGTAGTTGATGTCACCATCAGGGCTGAAGTTCAGGAGAAAGATTCTGGCCAGATAGACAGTTTAGGGAATCATGGCCAAGGAGATGATCCTTCCCCCGTTGGGAACAGATGAGCTCACCAAGGGAGACGGAGAGAGAGAAGAGCCCAAGGTGGAGACCTGGAAAGATCTACATTCGAAGGGGCCTGGATGTGGATGATTATCCAGTAAAGGAGATGGAGAAAGGAGAAGTCAGTCAGAGAGGGGAGGAAAGTAGGAGGGGACAGTGAAATTAAGGGGAGAAGAATTGCCTCGGAGGAGGGATAATAGGATTCTCAAAAGAGAGAATGAGGACCAAACAAAGGCCTTTGGATTTGGTGGTCAGCTGTGGTTTTAGTGCCTTAGAGACAGCCGTTTTAGCCCAGTGGTAGGTCAAGGGTCAAAGAGCCAGAGTGTCATTATGTGAGAAGAGGCAGGGATTTTAGCAGGAAGGCAGAACAGGTGAGAAATCGTAGAGAAAGAACTCCATTAAATTGAGAATCTAAGCTGAGAGAAGCTTCTGATGAGGTAGAAACAATAGATCTTTGCTTTCATGATGAAAGGGAGGGCAAAAACCCTTGGCAGAGGATATGCCAAAGAAACAGACCCAGGTTGGAAAGTGATTTCTAGTATAGGTACTTCTGATTGTACGGACCAGAATAGTACTGAATGAGAAAGGATCGTTTGCAACCTGTAGACTCATCCCCCATCAGAGAGGTGATGGGTATGATGAAGTGCTGTATCTCTCATAACAGGCATTCCAGTGGCCTTAGGAACCATGTTTGATGAAGAATAAAATCACCTCTAGGGCCAGCGGGAATGAAGAAGGACCAGTTGTGGAACCGCGTAGTGGTCGAGCTGGCTTCTGGGGAGTTCTCACTCGCAGGTGGTATAGATGGAAACTAATGGGTATGGCGTGTTGGTGCATATTTGCCCCATGTCTGTGGTTCCAAATGAGACTCGAGTGCCAGGAGAATCTTTCAGGTAGAGATCAGATCATAAGATGGCAGAAGAAGAATTGGCTACAGATTGTTAGAAGCTGACTTTATCTAAGTGGCCCCAGGATAGTGCTACCTGAGTCTCCAGGGTTATTTCCTACTTTTGTGGCAAAGACTACTCAGGGAATAAGATGTTTGGGGTGAGAATTTTTACTGAAGGACTTTGAAGTGTGTTTGTGTTTTGCCTAGTGCGTTTCTAAGGGCTTATTATCGACTGTTTACAGTAACTATCTTTGGGCTTCCCTGTAGGCAACAGCACCAAAATGAATTGTTCTCTTGAGTTCCAGGCTGTGGCTTAGCTCTGAGCGCCTTGTGCCTCTTAGTTTTGTCAATTCTCCTTCCACAGAGTCTCTAATATCGAGGCCCTTTCCTCCCCCTGGTCTCCCAACTTCAAGCCTCTCTCCATTCTACTTCACCCCCCATAGGCTGCCCAACTGATTTTTCTTCAGGTATGATCTTCTCGTCTCCCTGCCTCTCGCCCCCCTCCCCTGCCCCCGTAAACTCCATTAATACCTCTAGGATCAAATAAAAAACTTGTGTGTTTGACATCTCGATGCCTTCAGAGCCTGGCCTTCTTACCATATGAGGTAGTTTGGGTGAGGAGGGGGGAAGGGGACAAGGGGACGGGCATTTATGGAGCATCTCCTTACTGTGTGCCAGGCACTGTACTAAGGGCTTTTCAGTTCTCATTTAACCCTTACAAGCCCGCTCCAAGGCAGGTCCTTTTAGTTTCTTGCCCAGAGGCACGCAGGCCTAATTTGCAGTCAGGTCGTCTTCCTTCTAGGCCACTTGCTTTATCCAGATGGTGTTATCCCTGTTTTAAGAATGAGGAGACCTAGTTCACAGGTACTTCCCATCAGGAAGTTGCCCACTGTGGCTTTCTTGTACAAAAGATTGGACAAGACAGTAGAGACAGATCTTGCTTTGGGTAAATTTGCGTTGTGCAGATTTTACTTAAAAGAATTCTGAAAGAAATCCACATTCCAAAAAGGCACCTGTTAACTTTACTCTTCTCTCTCGCTCGCTTGCTCTCTGCTCCTGTCCCTTGCATTAGCCTCCCACAAGCCCTTTAAGTGAAAGCAGAAGAGAGACTGTCCTGCTCAAGTCAAGCTCCTGCTTTCACTTCTCTGGCCCTGGCCCCCACGTGTCCTTAACCATGTGCCGGCTCATGGCCATGGGTCTGGGCCCCTTTCCTGCTTCCTTTTCTTCCTTGCTCACCTCCCTGGGAAAATTTGCAGCATGTAAAAATCGCTTTACGTAGAGGTCTAGAGACTGGTCCACTGGCTCTGCTCAGACGTGTCCATTAATCTCCTTGAGTCCTTCGTATCAACTAGTGACTCACTATTAATGCCTGTGATCCCATTCACCCAGAGGTCTACAAGTAAGAGAAGAGGGAGCAGCCACACCCAAGATGTTTCCTTACTGAAGGTGGGAGAAAACTTGAGCTTCAGCTCGGGAACCAAAGCAGAAGAAGAGCATAGGTAGGACTTGAAACGATGGCAGAGGTGTAGTCCTCTTTATATTTCACATCCCTTTAAGTACTGAGTGACCACTTTTCAATTCTGTGAACATATTAATTGTCTACTAGGGGCACTTAGGCCCTCTTTGAGGTGCTAGGGATATTCCCCCCCCCCCAAAAGGACACATTTTTCTCCACTGAAGGAGATTACAATCTTGTAGAACGGTGAAATGTGTGCATAAATAGCTCTAATACAAATCAGCCAGTCGTTTAGCCTTTATTAAGCACCTATTATGTGTCAGCCACTGTGCTAAACACTGGGAATATAAAGAAAGGAAAAGGATAGTCCTTGTTCTCCAGGAGCTTACACCGTAGTGGGGGAGCAAACATGAAAATAACTGTACAAGCAAGAGATATACAGGATAAATTGGAGAGAATGGAGAGAGGGAAGGTATTAGCCGTAAGCAGGATCAGTAAAGACTTCTTGTAGAAGGTGGGATTTCAGCTGGAACCTGAAAGACGCCAAGGACGCCAGGCGGGCTGGTATAGGAAGGGACAGATTGTAAGGCTTGGGGACCATGAAGTGCCCAGTGTTTTGTGTGAGCCAGCATCACTGGATTGCAGAGTATGGGGAATGTGGTGAAGTGTAAGAAGATTGAAAGGGTCCCGGGACTACGCCAGAGTGAAATAAATAGCTGAGTGAGAGTACCATTCAAACCACTTGGTCTCCTCTCTTCTAATTATGTTTACTTGCTAACTAATGACTTCCATGGGAAGCCCAGCACCCTTCTTAGGAGCCACCACAATGTCATAATAATAATAACATTTATATACTACTTAAGATGTGCCAGGTACTATGCTAAGCAGTTATTCTCTGGTCTCTGATGAGATTTGCCCCAATGGATTCAGGTTTTACTCCTCCAGTTGTTTCTGCTGTGCAGCCCTGCATTCAGCTTACCCAGTTCTTATTTCTCTTTTAAACCATTCAGAAATGCCTCACTGTGGTTCCATGTTCTCTTGGGAATCCACATGTACCTCTTTGTCTTGCAATATTTATTCATTGATGTCTGGACTGTTGCAGTTGATCTGGGAGCCATATTCCCTTCCGTTTTTTATATCTTTCCTGTTGATTTATATACTTATACTCCAGGTCTCAAGAGTTTTCTTCCTGCAGAGATCCTTGGCAATTTCAGTCTTTTTTTCTTATTTTCCTTTATTGCTCACTTTCTGTCTCCTCCTTTGATTGTGGTTTGCTTGGAGACTCCAATTCAAGCTCTTACCATGCTAGGCACCATACATCCTGACCTCAGTCTTTGTGCCAAGAGACTTCTCAGTAGACACAACCGAACTTAGCTGGGTGTCAGTCTTCTTTCTCTCAGGTTTAATGGAGTGCCAAACAGACATACACATGTCCTCCAGTTTCCTGTTTCTTGGTGCTTGGGTTGAGTTTTATTGCATCGCAGAGCACTCCCATACTGTTGTTTTAGCCAGGATAAACCAGGATAACCCCTTTGGGGTTGTTGCTGGAAAAAGGGAGGAGTAGAATTGAGTTCTTTTGCAAGCCTGTGGACAGGTTTCTGTAACCCTTGTTGGTAGGGCCTGGCCCGCAGTGGAAGACTGAAGGTTAAGTGAGATGTTAAATGTTAGAAATAAGCCTTCTTAGGTCATTGGATTTTTAGTGGTTTGAATTGTTGATGTCTTAGTGTCAAATTCAAATAGAAGTGGATCCCTGTAGCTGCATATTGACTTAGAAAACCACAAATTAACATTATCTGTGTTATATTGTATTTTTATTTATTTTGTTAAACATTTCCCAGTTATCAGTTTAATCGAAGTACTAAGGAATTTTGAGGGCCTGAGTTTGACACCTCTGTCCTAAACCGTGGACACAACTGAAAGTGCTTTATTTCTCGTGCATAATTTCTATTTGGGAGAGGCTTGAGGGGTGAGAGGATAGGATACAATGTCTGATCTTCCATCTGTTGGTCACTTGACCCAGAAGTTTGAGTGCATTCTTATGTGGAACATTGGTAAAATTTATGCTTGTCCAGAGGTAAGAGTGACCCAGGCAACCAAGGATTTGGAAACCACAGTGAAGACATCCAGCCCAGTAAACATTTAGTAAATGTTTGCTGTGTGCCGGACACTGTGCTAATAAATGCTAGCTAGTGCTAAAAGACAGCTTCTGCCCTCAAGGTGTCTCCTATCTAAAATAAGGAGACTGCCCACAAAAGGAGTCAGGAGAGTAGTTGGGAGAGGGAGGGCCACATCAGGTGGTACCTAGTGTGGGACCATCTTGTTTTTTGCAATTAAAACCCAGCAGGGCAGCAGATGCAAAGTGGAGTGAGTTGCTGAGAGTTCAGTTTCTGCTCTTTATAAAGGAAAGGCATTGGGTGGAGTTTGGTCCTCTAGCCCTCCAATCAGAGGGGAAAAGAGGCTGAAGGAGATGGGGTCAGTAAGGCTTGAGTTAGCAGCTTGGTGGGGAGGTAGGAGGAGGGAGTTTATCCTGGGAGGGACCCAGGCAGGGTAGCAGATGCCAAGTGGAGTGAGGAGGGAAAAGAGAAAATGAAGGAACATCATAGCTATTTTCACATATTTTAAAGGTTTTTGTGTGAAATGGCAGAAGTAGAGCTAACCAGTTAAACAGCTTTTGTTTGGCTCCTATGACCTACCAGACCCTGAACTTGCAATCAGCAGAACCTGTGGCCGAGTTTGGGAATGAAAGCAAATGAAGCTAGAGTTGGGAAAGCTAGACCTTTAAAGATGGTGGCAGGGGGTAAAGCACAATGGTGAGCCAGGAGCTGAAGGCGCTTTTAAAAAATGACCAGAATGTCCATGTCCTTTGATCCATAGATCTCATTGCTAGGCCTATATCCTAAGATCTCACACTGAGATAAAGGTCCCATATAGACCAAAATATTTTATAGGAGCTCATGTCAGGGTAACTCTAGTAGCAAAGAGAGGAAAGGTCCATAATCTGGGGAATGGTTGAGCAAATTATGAATCTGATGAATACAAAGAATCACAAGAAAACTTCTGTAAACTGATGCAGAAGGAAATTAGCAGAACTAGGAAAATAAGATACCCAGTGACTGCAACAGTGGAAAGGCAAGGAACAAAAAACCATGCACTAATCACATTATAATGGCTGAGCTTAGCTCTGGAAGAAGTGAAAACAGACATCTCCCTTCCTTGCAGAGGTTGAAGACTATGGGTGTGGAATGTTGCACGTGCTGTCAGACTTTGTTGTTATGTTGGTTGGTTTTGCTGACTGGCTTTTTCCCCTCTTTTAGTCTTTGTTACTAGGAACAGCTTGTTGGGTAGGGAAGAGGGAAGGGGCATATTTGAAAATGTAGATGATTTAAATAAATGCTTGTTGATGCATATAAAAGAGACATCATTTAAAACAAAATTTTAAAATAGCAGTAATTGGAGAAATTAGGAGAATAATTTAAAGATTGGTAATGTGAAAAGCTAGGTGGTGCACTGGCTAGAGCACTGGGTCTGGAGTCAGGAAGATCTGAATTGAATGTCAGCCTTAGACACTTACTAGCTGTGTGACCCTGGGCAAGTCACTTAACCCCTATTTGCCTCAGTTCCTCATTTATGAAATGGAGACATACTGAAGAAGGAAATGGCAAACCACTCCAGTACCTTTGCCAAGAAAACGTGGAGTCATACACAACTCAGCAACAACAAGGATAAGGGGATGGTGGTGGGCGTTTGGGTTTAGAAGGAAGAAAAGTCACTGAGGATAGTTCTAGATCAGGGGCTTCACATTTTTGAGTCATGGCCTCCTTCTCAAAATAACATTTTAAAAATGCATAAAATATGTATGTAGAATTACAAAGAAAACTATATTGAAATACAGTTCTGTTTACCTATGTCTATTTATATATTTATCAATTTGCCTGTCTTTAAAGTTATGGACCCTGGGCTAAGAACCCCTGTTATCGAGACTTGGCTTTCAAAGCAAAAAGAATGTGCCCATCTCTGCCTTGGCCCTCCGAGGCAAGGAGTGGACCCAGATGGAGAGTTGGGCTATCAAGGGAAAGCCTAGTTTTTTCCGTCCCCTCCTCACACTTACCATAGCATCAGGGAGTTCAAAGCTTAAGGGGCCTTGTACATGATCATCTCGTCTGGCACTCACACTTTCCAGATGAACAAACTGGGATCCCTTACAGTCAAAGGACTTGCTCAGGGTCTCACATCTAATACAAGTAACCAAGGCAGTATGTGAACCTAGGGCCTCTGACTCCAGATCCAGCATTCTTTCTCTGCCCTGCCCAGCTTGCCTTAAAGATCTTGACATAAAGCCTTTGTGGTCACTCACCTGGACGATTGTCACAGTTTCTTGTTTGCCCTGCCTAGGTCTCCCCTCTTTTAGCTCTTCGTGGTCCATTTCAGCCTCTCGCGCCAGATGGATTCCACATTATTCCCTTCCTGCCCTCTTACCTCCGAGATACCTGCTTGCTGTTCCTTGTCCACACTCTTCTTTCTCTTGCCTTTGTGCCCAACCCCAGGTGGCTCCTGAGCTTGGAATGCTCCATGTCCTCACTCCTGCCCCTTGGAATGCTTAACTTCTAAAGAGCTTAGCTCAGTTATCGAGAGGCCTTTCCTGAACTTCCCTGTTATCAATGTCATCCCTGTCCGTCCCCGTCCCCCCCCATTACTTGGTATGTATGTTTTATTTATCTGTTTGCCTGTTGTTTCCTTCCATCCCCACCCCACCATGTAAGCTTCTTGAGGGCAAGTACAGTTACAGTTTTGTTAGTACTCTGCCGTAGTAGGTTTGAAAGTTTTCCATAATACTCTTTTTGCTAAGGTAATGAAACATGGGGTCACAGACATCGCAGCTCTTAGAAACTGCCTAGTTCCACTTCTTCATCTTAGGGGAGAGGACACTGGTCACCCAAGGTCACACAGCTACTTAATACATGCTTCTCATGTTGAATTGAATTAAAACATTAATTAAAATTAAATTAATTAATTAAAACAATGTTCCTGATACTTATTAGTGCAGTTCTTAAAAGCCTTCAGTGTGTCCCCTTGCCCATAGGATAAAATATAGCTTATTTAATTTAGTCCAGTCACCTTGGACTCCTGTCATTTACGGATCACACTCTGTACTCATCCCTTTTTGTATTTCTAAAGGCAAGACTCCCTAACAGGAGCACATTTCCTCTGCTGAAATTCTTTCCCAAGAGAATTCCAATGAGGAAGAAAATGGGAGTTGTCTAAAGAGAATATTATGAATAGGAACTCACCAACCAACTTTAGATCTTTTTAAAGTCATGTACAGAGCTAGAAGCAAAGGCAGGTGACATAATGAATCCAAAAGCATGGTCCTGCCCTGTAAGAATAGGGTCTGCAGTACTCCTGCTCAGAATCCACTGACGCTGACTAGGAAGAAAGTGGATATTGGGGAAAAGAAGAGAATTAAATGTGAGGGGACTTGCCAAGGAATAAATTGTATGGCAGCAGTGAGAGGGCAGAGTGGCCCAATTTTAAATTTGTTTTTGTTTTCTCTACAGAGAAGAATGATCTTTGAACTAGAGTCAGAAATAGCTTGATGGGTTAGAATGGGAGGCGGGGGGTGGGGGCGACCTGCCACCTCCAGGTCACATATGGTCCCCTAGGGCCTCAAGTGCGGCCCTTTGACTGAATCCAAACTTCACGGGACAAATCCCCTTAAAAGGATTTGTTCTATAAAACTTGGACTCAGTCAAAAGGCCATACCCAAGGACCTGGAAGGCCACATGTGGCCTCAAGGCAGCAGGTTCCAGCACCCCTGGGTTAGAACGTGGTACTGAATTTAATCTACTTGAATACACTTGGGTTAAACAAAACTCTGACCTCACACATATAAGATGGAGAGAACATAGACATTTTTCTGGAAGAGATTTGGAAGTTTTAGTGGCCTGCAAGCTCAGAGTGATTTGGTGTCATGGTATGGAAGCCAAAAAAGAAAGATAATGTAGTTTGGGGGCAGTGAGAGTCGCACCAGCTAGGCCGAAGTCCCAGTGATCCTGCTGGTTTTGCCCTGGTCAGAACCACAGGCTTACCTTAGCAAGGACATCGACAATGATGATGAAGGCTGAGTTAATGAGGATGTTTGGTTTGGAGAAGAGAAGTCTGGGGAGGGGAGCTGGGGTTGTCTTCATGTATTTGTAGAAGGATTAGGTTTCACCTTGACCTCAGAGGGTGAAATGGCTGTAAGCTCAGGGAGGAAGACAGGCTTTATGTAAGGAAAAATTTCCTAATGATTTGAAATATTCCACAGTGAAATGGTCTGCCTCCAGAAAATTGGGGTCTTCAGATAAGGCAGAAGATAAGATAAGGCTTGTTGGCCAGGATGTACCTTCTGAAGGTATGGGTTCTGGTGCTAAAGCCTGTGATTCTTTCTTCACCGCCCAGCTGAAGGCTACTTCCTCTCAGCTCCCTCCACCCATGAATGTCTTGCTTCTTCATTAATTTTCCTAAAGCATTTTTGTCTATTTCTTCCTTTTGTGTTTACCTTTGTGTAATCGTATCAGCAGCATATGGTCTCTGTTAGGATCGAAAACTCCATGAGGGCAGGCATGGGGCAGGTTTTCATCTTTGTAGTCCTAGCACCTGTCCCATGGTAGACATTAAACAAGTATTTGCTGAATTCAATCGCATTCCATGCTGTCTTTTTCTTTTTAATAGGGTTACTTTTGGTAGATTAGGCAAATGCTACAGATATAGTGTATCTTAATTTTGCCGGAGGATTAGGAAGTTAAGATGATGAAATACAATTAATGGACATCCTAGGTCTTAGAGACTGTTTAGTCTAGGGGTTTGTAATATTAATTAAGTTGGGACTTTCTTACTGTTTTAAAATGATTAATTAAGTGCCTTTGATTGAGTCTTATTAGTTGCTAAGCCCCAGGCCCAAACCCCTATCTATTAAGTGCTAAGCCTATGTGGGTATGAATTGGCAACTAAGGTGGGGCTCCAGGTGGGGCCAGTGAAGGGAGATCTGGTTATATCTTTGCTTCCAAGTAGGCCCCAAACCCCTAGCTATTAGGTACTAAACCGATGTGGGTGTAAAGCCCTCAAGGTCCTAGGGGGAGGTGCTAACTCCAGAGCCAATAGTAAGAGCTTAAGTTCTGGTCTCTCAGATGATGTTTGATGAAGGCTAAAGAGTGCATAAAAAGAGAAGACAGAGCTATTTGCTTAGGACTCTCACTCTTGGTGGCCACTGATGTGGAGACTCTGGGCAGCTGTAGAGCCCTCCAGCTTGTAAACCCACATGTTGGGACTTTGTTAAACTCTGGTCACTGTGCATTGAGATTTGAATCAGACAAGGTCTGTCTGTTGATGTTTGTAATTTGTTTGTGTTTGCTCTGAAGTTCAGGGTGCTGGCTTTCTCCGCTGAACTAAGTGAATGATATTTGTATGTTGGATTAAATTGAGATTGTTAACCCCCTAACATTGCTTTCCTTAGTAAAGCAGATCAAAGGAACTTGGGCTTGCAGCGTTCTGTGAGCTGGTTGTTGTTGGTTTTACAGCCCCACAGCAGCTGCTAGCTGGATTGTTGAAACAGGGTTCTTAGCCCTCATTTTTTATTGTAGAGCGCTTTGGCGGGCTGACGAAGCTAGCCTGTGCACAGAGTGATGTGGGGGTGTAGGAGAGGTTAGATAGAGAGAGAAAAACATTTCTACTCTATGCCAGATTCTATGCTGAACATTGAGGATACAAATACAAGCAAGCCAGGCAGCTCCTGCCTTCAAGGAGCTCACATTCTGTTTTTAAGAATTATTTTAATTTTTTACATTTATATTTTTATATGCTTTTTTCTCTACTACCTCTGCCCCAGAGTAATGTTTTTAAATGTATAAAATACATAGGATTACAAAGGAAACCAATTATATTAAAATAGTTATCAAAATATTTTTTAACAATAATTTTATGGAACCAAGGCTAAGCACCCCTGGTTTGGTTCAACCTCTTCATCTTACAGATGAAGAAACTGGGCCCCCAAAAGAGAAGGGACTCATCCATGGTCACACAGCTAGTTAGTTACAGACCTAGGCTCCAAGTTTCCTGATTCCTGATGCTTTTTTTTTTTTGAATATAGATTTTGTTAATATCTTGTTACGTGGCCTAGATCTCTTCCTATGTCTCTCCCATTTCTGCAGGGGTTAAAAGTTGCATTCCACTTCAAGTTCTAGGAGGCACCTAATACCAGACATAGCTTAAGTTCAGGGAGCCCCAGAATGCTTGCCGTCTCTCCTCCCTCCCCAATTGTGTTCTTTCTCCCTCTTTCCTTTCTTTCTTTCCCCTGGCATTCTCCAGTTGTTTAGAAGAGCTCCGAAGAGACTCAAGCTGCTTCTGAAAGGTGGAGTTCGTTCATGTTGATTCCAGGCATCCTCTGGCCTTTTCTAAGGCAGAGATAGGCTTGTCTATGCCACCTCCTTCTTTTCGGGGTGGGGGTTGGATGCTGAACAGTAACTGAAAAGCATCTGCCAGAGCCTTTGTCCACCTTGGAACAGCATGAGACTGTTCTAGGTGTGGGGAAGTGGTCTTTGGAAAGCCACACACTGGCTGGAGACACTTATGGAGGGCAAGGGCTGTGGGTTTCTGTTAGAGAGCATCGTGAAAGCCAGCTGGACCTGTTGTTTGGCCCTCCTCTTGGGAATATTCTGAAAGGCAGCATTTTCCCTTCTCTTTCTGCACAGTGAGGAGCAGCTGCAGATCGTCATGTCTGGAATCAAACGAATGCTCAAAGAAAATGACCCTGACTATGAGGACATTTCTGTGGCGCCCCCAAACAAACGGCATCGAGCCATGGAGGATTCAGGTAGAGCTGTGTAGAACGCATTCCAGCTTTCATCCTCACCTCAATAGACTTGGGTTTGACACTTCACTAGGAGGAACAGGCCAAGCAATGCTTCACAACTAGGCTGACGGCTTCGAGCTGGATGCAATCTTAGAGGTCCGTCCAGTCTCCTCTTTTTACAGAGGAAGAAACTGAGGCTCAGAGCTTACATGACAGTCAGGTGATGGGGTGACGTGGGGAAGTGGGATGCAGGTGTGGAAGTTGTGCCAGGAGCAGAATCCAGTAGGCCAGGGAAACCTTAGCATCAGTACAGGTGTTACGCAGCTTCCAGGTAGTTGTAGTCCTAAAATCTTAATCAAAATGGACCTTAGCTAGCAATATACAGAACCTTCCCTGATTTTTAGAGGGAGGATGCTGAGACCCAGAAAGATGAACTTGTTCAAGGTTACACACTAATCGAGAACAGCTGATGTAATGATCTCAAGTAGAGTTTTGCATCATCCCAGTTTACATAAAATCTGAATTGATATTGCAAAATTTGCTTCCCCAGATCACAAAATAAGCTATCTTAATTTGATTTTAAAAAAGAGATTATAGAATACTTTTAGCAGAAGGGAGAGAAAGGACTGTAAAATCCAACAGATTGATAAAATCATTGAACTGGCAGAATCTCGGTACCCAAAACACTGTCTTCTAAATCCAGGTTAAAACAAAAGCAATCCTAGTTGCATTTTAAAAAGAAAATCCTGTCTGAAAGAAAAATCTGTTCAGGGATGTTAGTCTCCCCACCCCCAATCTGAGCCATCGGCTTCACCTGTCTGTTCGGGGCGCTTTCTTGCCATCTTCCCCTTTTCTTGGGTGAAGGCTCAGAAATGCTTCCTGCAGAGCCTTCTTCTTGGTGCTTTCAGAGTTGGATCCAGGGAGTCTTTGAGAAACCAGAATTGTTTAACCGTTGTTCTGATTTTGTTCTGTGACCAGCTCGAGATGCTGCCGTGCAGAAGATTGAAACGATTATTAAGGAGCAGTTTGCTGTTGAAATGAAAAACAAGGAGCATGAAATTGAAGTCATCGATCAGGTATCAAGCAGGAGTGCTTCTCATCAGGGGTGGATTGGAAAGGTCAATGTTGTTTGTTGTTCTTTTTCAAGAAATAAACATTTTAAATTTATTTTTAGCGACTGATTGAGGCCCGAAGAATGATGGATAAACTTCGTGCTTGCATTGTGGCAAACTACTACGCTTCTGCTGGTCTTTTCAAAGCTTCGGAGGTAAACTCCCTGCCCTACCCCACCCAGAGAACCTTTGAGTCTCTCCTTCTGGCATTCCTTGGATTGTGTGGTCTTTTTTGGCTTTAAAGTTGAGACTTTTTGATCTCCTAAGTGGAGCTATGGCTTACTTGCTTCCATCAGTCAGCAAGGATTGATTCAGCCTTCACTATATGCCAGGCCATGGGCTAAAGTGCTGGGGAGACCCCGGAAAAGCTTCACTCATCCTCCATCCATTCCTTCATTCAAGCACCACTTGTTATGTGCCTCATTTATGTAAACTGTCCTGCTCAGTATGGAGATACCAAGCTAAGAAGAGCCCTGTTTGAGAAGAATGTTTCTAAAGAGGCCTCTTTTCTATTTACTCTATCTCCTGCCTGTGTGGTGAATGTGCACTCAGACTTTATTCCAGTCTAGATCCTATCCTTTAAAAGAAGGGGAGACTCATGAGCTTCTCACCTCCTGTCTCCTCTGTGTCGGCCTCTCCTTTTCATTTCCCTCCTTGGAGACATTAGTGGGATGTAAGAACAGCTGGCATCTAAAACCAGTGTTTGCTGGGTGAACTCAGACTGCTAGGAATGACGCTTTTGGTTCTGACAGCTTGGCCCTGTTTGTAAGCCTAAAGTTTGTTTTTGACAAAGAAGCCGATAGAACAAGAATCTCTGGCTCCCACTTAGAGTTCTGGAAACTTTTATATTGTGAAATAATAATTCTCCTCTCCTTTTCTCTCTTCTTTTTTTTTTAACACTATTTATGGAGATTTTCTTTTTATGGGTTTGTTGTCAAGGAAACAGGATTCTGCTGAAAGAGAAGTGTTCCTTCTAGATTGTCATTTTGGTTATCTAAATGTCCTCACATTCGTGTAGAGGAAAACCAGCTTTATTTCAGTTAAGATAAACATTAATTTGCCTGCCTCCCCCCACTGCCAGTACAAGAGTGGTCCCGGGGATGAGGGAAAGGTGAGGGTGACCTGTTGTTGGTTTTTAAAGAGGGCATTGACCAGGTGAACTCCAGGCCTGTGTCATGTGTCTCAGTATGACTTTGAGGTATAGGAGGTGATGCCATCCCTGGCACTGCCTTGAAGAAACTGAAGTTTAAAAAATCCAATCAATTTCCTCTGCTTTGAGAATATAATTTGATGCTCGAACAGCAGGGAAGGATGCCTAACTTTCTGGCCTAAAGTCCCTTAGCTCCAACTGACAGCATGAGCAACTAGCCAGTAGTTAGTCATTTGTACACAAAGATTTTGATGTATCTGTGGAATTCATGGTTGCAAGGAAACTTTCTATTCTTACTCATACTCCCATTGCTTTCTGTTTAATGCTGTCGGATTTTTGTAAAGTGGGTTAAAATTGTTCTTGTGTATTTTTTCCCATTGTTGCTGTTAGAAGATGTTAAAAGGACCTAGTTAAAAGTATGTGGGTTTTTTATTTCTTTGGTTTTCTGTTTTGTTTTGCCTTTGCAGGGATCAAAGCCCTGTGACACCATGGTTTTTAATCATCCCGCTATCAAGAAATTTTTGGAATCTCCATCAAGGTCATCATCTCCTGCTAATCAGAGATCAGAAACACCATCTCTTAACTATTCAGAAAGTGATTCTTTATCTCAACACAATGACTTCCTCTCTGACAAAGACAACAGCAGCAATCTGGACCTGGAGGAGAGATTGTCCAACAGTGTGGAGTCTCAGAGGCCCTGCAGAAAGACTGGGCGGGTAAGGTTAAGACCAGAGGGTAGGTTGGGGGACAAAAGAGTAGGGCAATGACGGATGGACTTGGCAGTCCTTTCCTTGTCCCAGATTTCTAGGAATCAAATTATGCAAGATGTTTTTTAAATAGATTTAGTCATTTTAGCTGCTTAGAAATACACAAAGTCCTAGATCTAAAGAGGAAAGACCCGAGCCCCATGATGGTCCTTGCTGTAGGCTAGGCATGTGGGGCTAGGACATGTATACGCTGCGTCTAGAGCTCTGGCCCAGGCAGAGACCCTGCCCAGGGCCCAGGCCAGTGGGTGTGACAGGGGCCACTGCTACCTGAAACCCTGCCCTTGTGCTGGCTTCAGCCAGCACTTGGGGAAGTCCTCTTAGTGATTTGTGGGGGTTGGTTTTCCAAAAGCACTTGAAACAGACCCATTATGTCTTGCCCTGCCCTGGATAGTTTGCCCAAGTGCTTTTGTGTAAATTATCCCAATATATCCTCACAGACAGCTTGGTAGGTGAGGAGGGCAAAGTATTATTTCTGTTTTCTGAATGACAGAATCGAACTTTGTGACTTACCAGTATGAGCTGTGTGTTCATAAATGGTAGTGATGAGACAGGAACCAGGCCTTTTGACTCCACTGTTCTTCCTATTGTAACACTTGCCTCTCTAAATAGTTTATTTTAAAAACAAATTCATAATTTTTGCCAGTTGCATGCTGTGATTTTTGTGCTGTCGATCAGGGGTTCATATCGGAAATCCACAGACACAAAAGGAATCCATGGATAGATTTTAGGGGTCTGTGGACATGGATGGGGAAAAAAATGCCTCTTTCTTTTCACTAAGCTCTAACTTCATTTTTTGGGAAACATTTTGAGAAGGGGTTCCTAGGTTTTACCTGACTTACGTTGGGGTTCTGTGACATGCAAAAAAAGTTAAGAACCCCAATGGAAACTGAAATATTGTCAGTTCCCTCATTTGAGGAATAACATTTAGGAAAATAGGTTTCAGATTTTCATGTGTCTTAATGGAGACATCTTTTAAAGAGTTATGTAGTCAAATGGTACTAGAAGATCTAATAATCTTGGTTATCTGGAACATTTGGTCAATGGGAAAGATCTCCTCCCAGCAGAATAATGAGAGCGAGGGTATATTTTAATTTCACAGGAAGAAAACTGTTTTATCAAACCCGAGTATTTCAGCTATGCCATTGAGACTCAGGCCCATTATTTGCTGCTCACTCATTTTAATGTGCTCTTCAATTCATTTACTGAACATTCATGAGTTACAAGGCACTGTGCAGGGCCTACTGCTTGCAGAGTTTAATGAGGCCTAGAGACCTAACAGATGCTACCTTTAAAAAAATTTTTTTTGGCGGGGGGGGGGGGGGGGGGGGGCGAAGATTGCCTTCTATTCCAATTAGTAGGAGAGTGTTTGCCCCCCTACTCCCTTCTAGCTTGGAGATCAAGTTTTTTGTAATGCGCTCTACAGATGTGCTTCTCCTACACTCTTACTCGTCCTGATGGTGTTGGGCATCACTTAGTAGCTGTTTTTGTGGATTTTTTCAGGACCCCAGTGGTGGAGCCAGCTCCCGAAAAACAAACCAACAGAATTCTGATCTCACTTTGGAAGAAGTTTCAAGACTTTTTGTGAAGAAAACCATAGTAGTTGGCAATGTGTCAAAGTGAGTATGCAGCTGTACCCAGAAGCTTTTGTTTCCATCCCATTTTTAGGCTTTGGTTTGCCCTTACTTACTAAGGCTGCAATCTGGGTCATAGAAGGATAGGAAAACCTTTTTTGACAATTGAAATGGAGACTGAAGGTACAGAAGGTGATTTATTCAAGCCTCCCAACTAGGTAGTGACCAAATGGTGACTCGAACTCTGGTCTCCTGACTTACGGGTGACAGGCCTTCCAGGTATATATAACATTTAGCTGTATGCTGAAAACATTTCTGTGCAAGCAACAAAAAGCATAGGGCATAACAAAGACTGTCTCTTCTCTATGAGTGGCCGATTGTCCTGGGTAGCCACAGGTCCCTCAACAATTTACCTACAGGATCAGGAACATCTGCTTATTTTCCCACAGACTGTCTCCTCATTTTACCAACCCAGCACATTTCAGAGAGAATGAGAAATAGATAGTCTCTCCCATGTTGGTGGGAAGAGTGATGTGCTTGGGCTCAAGAGAAGTGGGTTAGAGTTCTGGTGCTGATACTGACCAAGTAAACGATCATGGCAAAGTCACTGGAAGCCCTCTGAACCTCTTTGTTCATCTGTAAAAGGAGGACAAGATTCTTACATTAGCTAGCTCTCAGGGTTGCTGAGAAGAAAATTTTTGTGAAACTTGAGTACTTCGTAAATGGGGCATGATGCCAGTGATGATCAAGAAGTGGGTACCAGCTTGAGGGTACACAGGAGAGTGGCAGGAGGGCTGCCTGTGCACTTCGATGGTCTGGATGGGAATCCTGGCTCTGCTCCCTGACAAGTCACAGGACTCTGCTGGGCCTCACTTTCCTCACCTATAAAAGGAGCTAATGAAACTGAACAATAGCTGTAGGTGTTGTGCATCTTGTGTTTCTATTCTCGGTGGACTGGAAGGAACCTTAGAGACCATCCAGTCCAGCCTCTACCTTGCCATTTTAAAGTTGCAGAATTGCAACTCAGAGAGGTTCCTGTGACTTGCCAGAGTCAGCATGACTATTTATTTTGACGTTGCTGACAGACAGATTCCAGATTGGGATTTCTACAGTGACCCACCTCTGAGGCTAAACTTTGGCAAAAAGTATAATTAGCAGCTAGATGTGCTAATCATGATCTCATGTTAGGTGGCCAACCCCACCTCAAAGTTAAAATTCCTTGCCTTGAATGTATTCCTTCTTCATGTCTGCTGCCTTGGGAATCCCTGGTGTCCTTCAAAGCCCAGCTCAGCCTATCCCTCTTGGAATTACACCCTAGAGTCTTTGTATTTACTTCTCTGCCTCCATGTTGATGAAATGCTCAGCTGTTATCTCCTCATCTAATCGTCGGGACCTCAGATTCTATCCCTTCATAATGACTGTTTTTGGGGAGGGAACTCTAGGAGTCCCCGTGCCTGAGAGGTTGCCAGATAAATCTGGTGTAAGATCTGTGCAAGTTATCTCCTGACTGACCAGCCAGCAGTGTGGGGCAAAAAGAGAATTTTCCTTCTCTTCTTTAATTGCTATGACTGGGTAGTGCGTGGGCCTAAATTTGGCGGGATTCTGGGCCCTACTCCCCAGTCCACCCTCTTAGAGCCCTAGGTAAGGCCTATAAGTATTTGTTGCAGGTCATGCTCATGTGTTCACTCCTCATATATAGGTTATTTTTCAGTGCAGAGCTCAGGGTTACACCCTCAGACCATGGGGGCTGAGCTCCTTTCGGGGGAAGAATGTTTCTAGAACAGGGATGATCTCATGCTGTCCTGTGATTGTGGCCCCATTTCTGCCAAATTGACTGAGTTAGCTAAGGTTACTAATCACTCTCTGGTAACATAGGAGGACAGCTTGGTACAGTTCGGGGAATGCTGAATTTTGATTCTGAGGACCTTGGTTCAAATCCCAGTTCTGCCCCTTATTCCCTGTGTGGCCATGATCAAGGCCTCTAAACCCTTGATGTCTTTATCTGTAGAATGACAGAATGGACTCAGTGGAGTTGGAGATTCCTTTCTGCTTTAAACCTCTGATCTCATGAACTAAAAGATGGCTAGTTTCTTTAGTCTTTAATTCTGTGACTCACAGGGGCCTTGGAGCGTTTAGGAAGCTCTTCCAGTGTGCCAGGCACAGTGCTAAGTACTGGGTGTTTATAGCACTGTCTGCTTGTAGGTAGAAGGAAGGGATTAAATTAGGTTGGTGGAGATAAATTGTTTGTGCCCACCTGCCCAAACTCCAAACAGCCCCAGGCAGATTCTTCAGTACCCTTGAGGGGATGGGCTAAAATGACCTCTGCAGTCCCTCCTGCTCTAAATTTATTATTCTGTGAAGTACTTATTAACACTTGTACCTAGTACTGCAGTTACTATTCTGTGTTAACACTTACCAGTACTTGGAGCTGGGCTAACTGGAGCTACAGAGAAAGGCAATTAACTCTCCCTGCCCCAAGGGGTTCAATAAAGAGCCCTCTCTTCTGATAAGGGAGGTAGATGGTATGTCAGTCAGGGGATACTGTATGAGACAAAGCCAAGTAGATGGAAGGGAGTGTCATCTTGGCCTCCTACCAAGGTGGTATTCCAGTTGAGTCTTAAAGGAAGCCAGGGCTTCTAACAGTCAAGGAAGGCAAGTGTTCCCAGCCAGCCGGCCACTGTGGGAGACATCCAGTGCAAAGGCTAGAGCATTATGGGTGAGGGCCAGCAGGTGGGCTGGGGTGTGGAAGGGGAGGAAGTATAGGAAAACCAGCATGTTCAAGAGGACCAGGCTGTGAAACGCTTTAAGTGGCAAACAGAGGCCTGGGCAGTTTGATCCTGGACGTAGTAGGGAGCCAGCCAGTGGAGCTGATTAAAAGTGAGGAAGGCCCAACATGGTCAGTCCTTTTGGCTTTGGTGTGGAGGATGGACTGATGTGGGGCAAGACTTGAGTCAGGGAGATGAGTGCTAGTTCAGCTGTGGGCCTGAGCATGGCTGTTGACTCTGTATGTGGAGAGAAGAGGGCATATATGAGGAAAAGGCCATGGAGGTAGACAAGACAGGGTTTGTCAGCCGTTTGAATATATAGGGTGAGTAGGGTGAGGAACTAAAGGTAACACTGAGCTGGTGAACCTGGGGACTGGGAGGAGGACAATGCCCTTGACAATATGAGTTATTAAAATTCCCATATGAATAAGGAATGTTGTCATTGTCCAGGAAAACAAGGGAAATAGGAAAAAAACCCCATAGAGGTAAAATTCTGTTACAACAGAGCATGACAATAAAAGCCTCTATCTAACAAAAGATTTCTAAGCCTTCAGTGATGAGCTCATTTACAGTAACGTTTAATACAAGTTAGGATAATAATAAAAACTAATGCTTTAATGTTTATAAATTGCTTTTTAATCAACCAGTGAACAATTATTAAGCACCTCCCTTGTTCCTGGCACTGCACTAGGCACTGTGGATATGAAAACAAAACAGTCGTTGCCATAAGGATTTGAAACACACGTGCATCAGTATATACAAAACAGATACGAGGTGGCTTGAGCTAGGTCAGAAATCCACTGGAGACGAAGTTAGTAGCTGAAGAATAGTGTCGTACAGGCAATGATGGATGTTTGAGTGGACCGCCCATTAAGCTGGTCCAGTAGGATGTCTGTCTGTGTTGAATGATGAGGACAGAAATTGAGAATTGAAAAGTTGGAAGGACAGAGAGAGGATTGCATTTTGGAAACTTGCTTAAGTGTTGGCACTTTCAAGGACACCAGGCTTCTCCATCCTTCAGTCAACTTCTGATTTCTTGATGGGCCCCATGCTTGTCTCCCCTGGGTGCTCTGATTTGCCTGTCCTTCTCTCAAGGCTATCGCTAGAAAAAATAAATCAGTTTCCCACATTTGTTTGTTACTGTGAATTTCATACCTTTCCGGGCTTTCTTGTTCCTGACCTAACTATTACTTGTTTTTGGAAAAAAAAAATTACGGTTTCCTCCCAAATAGACTTGTGTTTCTAATGCATTAAGTCTATGTAATTCATTTTCCACATTTACTTACACATTTTTTTCTTTCAAAGAGGTCTTTTCAACAAGATACCTATATTCTAGGATAGCCCATCCCTATGTTGCTATGGTAATTAAAGTTATTTAAACAGTCATATAATATTCCTTGACATTTTGATTTGTTGGTTAACTGCCTAGCCTTTTAACTCTTAATCCTTACATTGATAGGGACTTAATTCTGCATAGGATGACCATAGTAGAGTGCTGGTGGTAGAAATTGAGGCAGCTGGGTGACCCTGGATTGAAGGAAGGACATCAGCATTTATTAAATGCCTACTGTGTGCTAGGAACTGTACTAAACCCTTTCCAAATGTGATCTCATTTGATCCTCACAACAACCCTGGGAGGTGGGTGCTCTTAGGATCCCCATTTTACAGTTGAGGAAATTCAGGCAGACAGAGCTAGTACGTGTCCAGGGCTGGTATTGAACTCGGGTTTTCCTGACTCCAGGCCCAGGGCTCTATCCATTGAACCACCTACTTAATTTTGCCTCATCTACTCAGAGTAAGCTGTGTGATCCTAGACAAGTCACTGAACCTCTTGGCCTCAGTTTCCTCATCTGTAAAATGGAGATGCTAATGGAACCTACCTCACAAGGTTGTTAGAAGGATCAAATGAGATAATTATGTAAAATACTTGTAACCCTCAAAGCATTACAGGACTGCTGGCTGTCGGTGGTGGGGGTGTTATTTGCATCAGTAGTGATCAGCATCACAGTACCCGGGAAGGGAGAGGAGCAAGGTCCGGATGAGATTTAATCCGTGGTTGATGGTTCTCCGTTCCATAATAAAGGAGTACCTGCGTACTCTGGGCAGCGAAGTGATTTGTTGGATTTTGTTGTTTTTTTTTTTATTAACTAAAAATGCATCCTGACACTTTTTTTTTCTTGAGGGGGGAAGGCAGGGCAATTGGGGTTAAGTGACTTGCCCAAGGTCACACAGCTACTCAGTGTGTCAAGTGTCTGAGGCCGGATTTGAACTCAGGTCCTCCTGACTCCAGGGCTGGTGCTCTACTCACTGCGCCACTGAGCTGCCCCATGACACTTTTTTTTTTTTGCCTTAAATATAAGCTTGTTGTGTAGACATCCAGATTTCTTTCTCAAGAGAAACTGCGTGAGTTTTGTTGTGTTTATTTCACTTAAACACCGGACTTTCCTCAGAACAGCTGACAGTAAGTAGTTCTGAGCATGTTTTCTGAAGAATAACGATTCAGTTTTGTTTTTCTTACTAGATACATTCCTCCTGATAAGAGAGAAGAAAATGACCAGTCAACTCACAAGTGGATGGTGTATGTCCGAGGCTCCCGGAGAGAGCCCAGCATCAATCACTTTGTGAAGAAAGTTTGGTTCTTTCTCCATCCCAGCTATAAGCCAAACGACCTTGTGGAAGTTCGGTAAGCACACTTACGAGATGGGCCAGGCACTGGGGATACAGATGAGAGAAAGACAGTCCCCAGCCTTGAGGAGCACACAGTCTAATGGGGAAGGACATGCCCAAAGGAAGCTGGTGTGTATTGGGGCAGGAGGCTGCCAGAGGCTTCCCAGAGCGGGGGTGGGGTGGGGGGGGAGTGGTTTGATGGTGGTGGTGATGATGTGAAACCAAGCAAGGCAGCTGGTAGCAAATGGAAGTAATCTTGTTATTTAGACGCATTCAATGTTTCATAAAATTGCAGAACTTCAGGGAACTTTAAAGCCCATCTAACCCAACCACTATTTACAGAGGAAGAAACCAAGGCGGAGAAAGGTTAAGTCATTTGCCCAAATTCACACAGCTTATTAGTGGTAGAGCTGGGGCTAGAATCGGATGCCTGTCCTACAGGGCTTTCTGCTATACTACATTATCTTGAAATGGAAGAAAAGTGTGGTGACTCTAGTGTCTTACGTTAGAAGCAATTCTTGGGATGTGGCTCTTTACCAGATCAGTAGCTTCAGGTCTCTGTTTTTGCCAAACACCTTAATGTAAGTAGCAGGGTAGTAACTAGGGCAATGTGACGTGGGCTTTGCCACAGGGTCCAGTACTTTGCTAACCTGCACTTGTCCCTGAACCGACTTTGTGCTGGGCCCCAGACCTGTGTGTGACAGTGACAGTGCTGCTGCCCAAGGAGGGGCCTGTTTACTGAGGTCCCTTGTCACCTCACTCAGTGAGCCCTGTTGTTTTCTGTAGGCTTCTGTAAGGAAGTCTTGAATGGTTCATTAGCTGTTAGTGCCAGAACTCTAAGAAAACTGGCTTTGGGTGATTTAAAAAGACAATTTGGTTTTGGGAGAGAACTTAAAATGTTTGTTCTTTTGGTGCTGAAGAAGTGACGTTGACTAAATGTCTGAGATCCTAGCAGTTAAGCAGATGCTCACTCTTACCTTGTCTGTGCTAAGAAAACGATTTGTGAAAATAGGAAATAAGTCTAAACACTAATTGTGTCAGCATTTCTCTGAATTCCTAGTTGTCGTAAAGTTTTGTCTTTGTTTCAGAATGTTTAGCTTACACGTTCTCAGTAAAAATTATTAACTTTTATTAGAGATCTCTCAGAGTTGAATTGGAAATTTTGGGAAAATAGCACTGTGGCAAGTAAAACTTTTGTAACTAAACCTCAAATTATGCTTACAGTAAGAAGGATTATTTTAAACTATTATAATTGGAAGTAAACCACTGAAATGGAAAGTTAGAAAAAGGAGAGAAGAAAGAAAATCAAGGGAAATAGAAGACTTCTGTCCAGAAGGTCTAGAGCAGGGGTGGAGAACCTGCAACCGAGTCCATGTTTGGCCAAACGGTGAAAGAACAATGCAGGGGACTTGTTCTGTGAAGTTTGGATTCAGTCAAAAGGCTGCCCTTGAGGCCCTGGAGGGCCACATGTGGCCTCGAGGCAGCAGGTTCCCCACCCTGGGACCCTATAGCATGTAGAAGAGTGGAGGTGCTTCTTCTGGGGCTCAGGAGATTGTTTGTTTATGTTTTTTAGATATTTGCATCTCTCAGTATGATCAGGTTTGGGGGGAATTTTTTGTTTGGGGTGTTTTCAAACTATTTGACAGTTGTCATTATCTTTGTCATTTGTTTTATCTGTTTAAAAACAAGGTTCTGAGAAGGGTTCCCTAGGCTTTGCTAGCCCCCCACGGAAGAGGTCCAGGACCCAGAGTAGGTTAAGAAGCCTTGCTCAAGGGGAAGAGCTCTATTGACTCATCAGATCAGATCAGATTGGAAAGGTAGCAAGAGAGAGGGGAGAGGGGGAAGGCAGAAGTTTGAAGAGGAGTCTTAAGAGCTGAGTTAGCGTCAGGAATGCCAGGCCATTTGTCATGGATTCCTGTGCCCCATGGACACTGGCTGGGGTCAAGTAGGGCTGCACCAGCATGCAGGTCTGCCTGAGGTTGATAGAACTTGAGAGGGGGGGCTAAGGGGCAGCTTTTCTAAATGTGAGCCTCCCTGGTTGGGTGAAAACAAAAGGAAAGGCTTTATGCATCCTGCTAGCAATAGCTTTGTTCTTAGGAGCTTCTGGTGTTTGTTTTTATGACATTTGGTTGTGCTTCTCACTGCAGTAGCGGTCATGCCACAGGATGGATCTCACATGCAAACACACGCACGTGGTCAGACAGCGGTGCTCATTTTTTCCTGTGCTTTCTCTATTGAATCTCCTCTTCTTGATATCTGACTTGGAATCTGTCTCCTGAGCTCTGATTTTAAATGTAACCATTTCTCTTGTAAAAGCTGATAACCTAGTTCACAATCCAGTTGTGTGAGGAAGTTTGACTAACAGGGGCCTTTTGCATGTATAAGAAAGGTTAATGTTAATCCTGTGTCTGGATCAGAAGCACACATTAGTTTGCATACCGTTCTGAATCATCTTGTGCCTGATAGAGAATGCAGTCTGTTGGTTTTCCTTTAAAGTCTTTTTCTCACTTGACTGAATTGCCCGGTACATTCTCTGTAACGTCTTTGTTGGACAGAATTTCTGATAACACCCCCTTCCTAAAATCTACTCCGACCCATACCTTTTCCCAACTTTCATGTTGGTGCTATAATATACCATAGTAGCTTGGTGCATTCTGGGCTGATCAGAAGAACCCTCAGATTGAGGCTGCTTCATTTATTTGGAACTGGTGAAGCTGAGTTGGAATAGTTTGGGGGGACCTGCTCATGTGCCACTCACAAATGTCTGCTCTGCTTCGATTTGGCCCTGATTCAGAGAATCTTCTTGAGAGCGGATTGGTATTCTTGCTAATGTTCTCCTTGTGGGGGGGGCGGTGCTCTTCTCTGAGTTTACCCCTTTGGCAAATCTGAGGCTTCTCTGGAAATACTAAATCCTCTGGAAGACTTGGCCCCTTCCCCACCTTCACTGGCCAGTTGGCGAGGTTGGTCTGAATTTACCTGGCTTTGCTGCCCCCATTGGACTCTGCAGCATTGATTAACTTTTCCTCACTGAGCCCAAATCTTGCCCTGGCAGAGGCTCACAGGGCTCAGGGAAGGAAGCCCCAGGCCTGGCAGTCAGGCTTCACCCTTCGGTTCGGGCATCTGTGTTACTTTCTCTGTGCCTTGCTCCAAAGTCAGTGAGGATTTTTGTCCTTGTCCTCCTCACCTCATGGGTGTTGTGAGGATTGGTCTGGACCTGTGACTCCCTTAGTATCAGGAACTGCTGGTGTGACCGTTTCTTATACCAACGCACATCAGTAATATTTTTGTAACTTGGAATCTCAGAGTTACCATTGAGTGACTTGTCCAAGGCCACCCAGAAGGGGCAAAGCTTCAACTTGAGTCTTTCTAAGTCTTTCTGCCGTGGGCGTGCTCCCTCCCAAAATGAGATCACAGGTGGAAAAATGTTTTGGAAGGAAAAGTATTTTATGAAGGTGTTGGCTTCCTAGGCTTTCTGCCTGGCTGCTGCTTTATCCAGGCCCAGCCTTCATATTGGGACTTGTTCTGGGGCTATTAAAATCACTGGTCTGTTTTTAACAGGATGTCTCTAAGGCTGACTGTCCTGGCCATTGTTGCTTTTCAGCTTTTATGGGAAATTGAACAGCATTATTGGTGTGAATCAGCTTTTTATTGTCAAATAAAGGCATCCGTTGATATAAATAGACACTTGACTGAAAAGTCTCTGAAGGAACATTTTCAAAAGTAATGTCAGTTGACGGATCTCTAAGATGTGAGGTTATGTCTCCCATATAAAACCGTACCCCGGGTCCTGATCATTACCTGCATTTCTCTGTAAAGGTCTAATGCATGCAGAGAGTTGAGAAACGCAGGTAAACTTCATTATAGTGTGACATGTTTCCTAGGTCCGAACTCTCTTCTGTTGAGGTTGATTAAAGTAGTGTCAACATGTCTTAGCACCATGTACAGCACCACGCTGGGCCAGGAGGAGCCCTGGTCATGATTCTTGTTTAGCTCACGGGCTTCTCCACTTGGTTGATCCACGCTCCCTCCATGCTCTGGTTCCCAGTTGATCCACTCCCTAGGCACTGTTCTCATCGCTGGACGACTGAGTGGGGTTTTTGTTGTTGTCGTTTTGCTCCAAGGTTGCTTTTCTGGCTGCTGACTTTTAGCCAACTCCTTCAGTACCTTGGCTGGTGTCTGACTGGTTTGACCTGCCTAGAGAGTCCCCTCTCTTCTCTGGTCTGTAATGCAGACCCTATTCTCTTTATTGAAATGCACTGGGTGTTTTACTTTTCAGGACTTTTCCTTTTTAGTCTTAATAGTGTTGATGATAGTGGTGGGCTCTGTCTTCTTGCTTTGTGCTTCACATGTGCTGTCCTGGTATTTGTGAGGCTGTGTATGCTTTGGGGTTCTGTCCTTTGCTTTCAGTCATGCTTGCCAGAGCTCCCCTGACTCTGCTGAACTAGAACTCAAAATTTGAAGGATTTTTGCTACTTGGACATGTTTTCCTCTTCCTTGGTCAGGAATTTACATTTGTGTTTTAAAGGCATTTTCCCTTTTATCGTGTATTTTTCTAATATTGCTATAAATCTGTGACTTCATTGATATGGGTACTCCCTCCCGAGATATAGATTCCCATTTCTTCATGCCTAACCATCCTTTGTGGCTCATCTCTGTCGCCCCATAAATCCACCAGAGAGGAAGGGCCCCCCCAACTGGGGATTTTCCATGATTTTCCTTCCTTTAAAGTATGGTCTCAGCAACCAACCTTGTCTTCTGTCTGAGGAACAACCTGCCATAATACATAGAGCTCAGCACCATTGGGTTGTCTGCTTGGTGATGACCTCTTTGGCGACAGCAACTCGTTAGAGAGAAGAAGAGAAGACCTCTGTCCGTCCCCATCCTCCCTGCCCTTTCCTCTGTTGTAGTGACTGTGGCAAAGGGAGCAGAGCTTGCTAAGAAGCAGTTTTTATTTTTTGGACTGTCTAAACATGAGCTTAGCTGTTGGTACGCTCCCTGTGAGATTTTTACATGAGCAATGAGCAATACTACTGGAAAAACTGAATCATCTTCAACTTCAGTTTTTAAATTACTTATGATTTAATTTACAAGTCAATAAAAATACTTTAGGTTGCTTTCTGATGAAGGTTCACGAACATACTTTGTGGGGAGAAAGGCAGTTGACCACTCTCTATGTGGGACTCTGTTTTTGTTGAGTATCTTGACTCTTTCTTTCAGATGTTTTCCTCTCCTTATCCCTTCCCACTTCGCATTAGCCAAATGTCTTTTATTTGTTTGATTTCTTTCAGTCTGGAGTAGATATGAGTAGATGGGGTTGGGCAGAATGGAGTGTGAAACGTAGAGGCCAAATGCAAATTTCATTTAACTCCATATTTATCCCCTATTTTCTAAGTTAACTTTAGCAAAACTCAGCAATAATGCATTAAGAGAATCTCACTGGGAAATGTTTGTCAGTCCACTTCATGACTTAAATACTCCTTTTTAAGAGGAGAAGAGAGTCTGGGTGAAATCTCCATGTCTGCTTTTCTCTAGAGAGCCTCCTTTCCACCTGACCAGGAGAGGTTGGGGTGAGTTTCCCGTCAGAGTTCAAGTTCACTTTAAGGACAACCAGAACAAGCGGATAGATATCATCCATAACCTGAAGGTATTGTACGGGAATGACACTACCCCATAATGGCTGGTGGGCACCATTTGTACTCCCAGATACATGGCGGGAAGAGGTTGGTGGAAGGTTCTTGAGGACAGTACAGTCCCTGCATCTGAGTTCTGGAGGCAGAAAGGAAGACCACTTGGTTATAGCTGTCATGGTGGAGCCAGGGTAAGTGGCTCAAAAGAATTGGTGTGAATTCTCAAAGAACAGAACTCTTGGAAATACCCTTTATCCAGTAGAAAGGCCTGCTAGTCGTGTGACTCTGGGCCAGGACTCTCATGAGGACTCTGGAAAGGGCATTTCTCTGAATGCAAAGGAGTAGCATAATTTGAGCCTTATAAATTAAGTCTTTCACCATGTGCCTTTTATAGGTTGGTATCATGCACATTTTCCACTGAGTAAATTTTCATAAATTTAGTATTAATTTATAAATCATTTTTTTCTCCTTGGTTGTGACCAGGTTAGGTGTGTTCTTTAGAGCAAATGTATCTGTGAAACTCCTTCCTTCCCTACAGCAATCACGCCTGTCAACCTTAGAGAAGGCTGCCAAAGCCCCATTCATGCATGTCTTTACCAAGTTAGAGATAGGCATTGGTATCTTGATATTTTAAATTATTCTCAAGATGATATTTTTTTAAACCTAAGTATATTTTAAGTAGAGAAGCACATGGTGACTTAGTGTTATAAAGAATCATTAAGTGTCACATATAAATATTTCAGTGGATCTGTCTCATCTTTGTCTGCCCATTTGGTGTGACTTTGTCCACCTACAGTACTCCAGGTCTTCCTTGCTTTCTCCTGACCTCATAAGTAGTCTGATTGTCCATACCTGTCATCCTTCACCCTCACCACATAACCTCACCTCCTTCTCTTCTTGTCATACACTGACTTGAAGACTTCTTTTATTGCTGTTCATCTTTGGAATTCCTCATTGGTTTTATGTTTCAACCTAATCCTACCCTATCTCTCTTTGAGTTTTTTTATTATTAAATCATTTGTAATTCTTTAGATGCTCTTCTATTCCCAGTCTTGCTGCCATACAGCAGCAAAATTGATAGAATGTTGGTATTAAAAAGATTGACCTTCACTGTCCTGGGAAGCTGGGGTCATTGAAGGGGCTTTTCATTTTGCTAGCGGAAGTCTAGTCCATTATCCTCCTTTCTACTCCGGGCCCTTCTCACTGTGGATCTATAATACTGTTTCTATCAGTGCATTTTGTAAACATTCTTCATCCCCTTGGCCATGACTTCTTTTAGTCATCGCAGATCTCCACCAGGCGGTTTGGGAGCATAACCAGTTGTAATTAGTTGTAACAGCAAAGAGGCTAAAAGAGCCCAGAAAATGCCTTAATCAGCAAGCACTTAACTTGGCTGCCACATGGGGAGAGATGGCCCCCAAAGGCAGCACCAGTTAGAACTTAAACTTGTTTGTGTATGTAGTTCTGAGCCATAGTCATATATAAGACAGAGTAGCAGTAGAGCTTGGCAAGCCACCCTGATGGCATTTAAGGACAGTAATGGAAGGGAATAAGAAACAAATAGAAGATAAAAGAAAACTACTTGTAACACCGTTAGAACAAGCTCAGTCAGGGCTCTAAAGAGGGCCTCATGCATTGAAACAATTGAGACCACTTCCTGTTATCCCTTCCATGTATCATTCAGATGCCTTCTGCAATGACCTCCTCTGTCACCCTTATCTCACAAGAAGAGGTGGTCATTCCCCTGGCCGAAGCAAACCTCTCTACGTGCGTAAGTGATCCAGTTCTATCTCATCTTCTCCAGCAGAGTGTCTTCTCTAGTCTTTCCACCTTCTCACTTACCTTCAGTTTTTCCCCACCTACTGGCTCCTTCCCCACTCTGCAAACATGCCCATGTCTCCCCTGTGCTCAAAAAGCCCACATGATTTTCCATCACTGAGCCGTAATCCTGTGTCTCTTCTTTTTGTGGCTAAACCCCTCAGGAAGCTTGTCTACAATCAGTGTTTTTGGTTCCTTTCCTCTCACTTCTTAGCTTCTGAAACTGCTCCCTTAACATTCTCTTTAAAGCTCTGAAAGTTCTCATTGCCCAGTCTCTTGAACTTTCTCAGTTCTTATCCTCAATCTCTCTGCAGCCCTTGACAGTGCTGATCACCTTTTCTTTGAACATTTCTCCTCTCCCCTTGTTCTCTTCCTCTCTCTCTGACCAGTCCTTCTCAGTCTCATTTCCTGGCTCTTCATCCAGATTGCCTCTGCTGATGTGGATTTCCTTCTCTTCCTCCTTGGCCCTGTTTTGTTTGGTGATTTCACTGGCTCTGTGGCATTCAGTTATCGTTTCTCTTCCAATCCTCAGGTCTGTTTATCCAGTCCTTACTTCCATCCTGACCTCCAGTCTCTCATCTCCACTTGTCTGTTGGACAGTTCAAACTGATTGTCATAGACATCTTAAACTTTCTGTTCAGGTTTGAACTCATTCTCTTTCCTTCCAGATCTTCCCCCTCTTGTAAACTTCCTTATTACTATTGCAGGTACAAGTCATCTCCTTGATTGACTAGTACCTTGAGGGAAGGGACTGTTTTTATCTTTGTATTCCCAGCACTTAGTACAGTGTCTGGTATCTAATAAGGGCTTAATAAAAACTTATCAGTTGATTGATCCTCTTAAAGTCAGGCACTATGCCTTGTATAGCTTTATGTTCCCTCATAATTCCTAGCACCCTGCTGTTCCGTAGCAGGTGTTCAGTAAATACTTCTTCTATTGTGATGTGAATAATTATAAGAGACTTAAATTTTTTGAGTCCTTGAACCATTCTGCTTTGTTGTAAGCCTAGGCAGTTTAATAGAAAAGATCAAGGGAAAGGACAGTGCAGATGTGGCCTCTCAGGTACTCCCTTTCAGAAGGGCCAGGGATTATCCTGATTACTTTTTAGTAGACTTACCTCAAAGAAGCAATGCCCTTGGATAAACAAGTAACTGTAGGAAAATATGTTACACACATAAGAAAAAGTAATAAATGATTGCTTTCCCCAATTCCTGAAGAATGATGTATTATTATTGTCGATATTGGATTACAGCAAGCACTCTCATAGGTGGTTTATTAATTTTCCTCAATTTATACTTTCCTACCCATGTTTCAGTATTTAATGGAGGTGACCCTGGTTTTCAAAGACTGTATTCTGGGAAGGCCTGGGAAATTTAAGTTTTCCCACAGATGCAGGGGTGATCCTTCTGTTCATTCTTGGAAGCAAGGCTCAAGAATCAAAGAAGGCAGCTGTACTTATGGGAGAGGTGATAAAAGTGGGGTTTGAAGGAAAGTTTGCTGACTGAGCCAAGATGACAGAGAAAAGGCAGGGTCTTGCCTGAGCTCTCCCAAATTCCACTCCAGATGACTTTAAAATAGTGCATCAAAATGAATTCTGGAGCAGCAGAACCCACAAGAGGATAGGGTGAAACAATTTTTCCAGCCCAAGACAACTTAGAACGTCAGAAGAAAAGGTCTGTCTCACTGGGGTATGATTAGAGCACAGTCTAGCACAAGCTATATCTTGGCAAACCAGCAGCAGGCCTGGGGGGAACTGAATTGGCAGCAGTGGCTTCTGGAGTTCCAAGTTAGCTCTTGCAGGCAGAGGTGTTAAACAGCCTGTCAGAAGATTACAGGAGTCCTTTTGCTGGCACTGGGTACAGGTCTCTGTTGCATTGCATATATGTTGATCAAGGTTGTAGTCTCAGGGATAGAAGGAGCAATTAGCATACCAGACCTTGTGGTGTAGGGAGGTGGTTACCCTGGCCACAGTTTCAAGGCAGAAGTCAATCACAGGCCAGAAGAATAGTAAACACACCTCTCCTTAGATCAGAAAAACTGAAAATTTACAGGCACCCTACCTCACTCTCCCACCCCTGGTCAAACTAGCTCTGAAAACAGCTGTACAAAAAGCCTGAACCATGAGACAGTGCCCTTTCCACCCTGGAAGCAGAACTGAACTTTAGCATAAAGTTAAAATTCCGTAAAAAGGCTGGAAAAATGAGCAAACAACAAAAAAAGAACTTGATTTTCTATGGTCACTATAGTGACAGGGAAGATCAAAACACAAACTCAGAAGAAGATGACAAAGTCAGAAGAGCTACATCCAAAGCCTCAAAGAAAAATAGGAATTGGTCTCAGGCCCAAAAAGAATTCCTGGAAGAGCTTAAAAAGGAGTTTAAAAATCAAATAAGAGAGGTAGAGGGAAAAAAATGGGAAAGGAAATGAAAGTGATGCAAGAAAATGATGAAAAAAGAGTCAACAGCCTAATAAAAGCACAAAAAAACCCTGAAGAAAATAATACCTTAAAAAACAGATTATCCATATAGTAAAGGATGCATAAACATCCACTGAAGAAAACTCCTTAGAAAGTAGAATTGGCCCAATGGAAAAGGAGATACAAAAGCTCACTGAAAAAAATGATTCCTTAAAAATTAAATTTGAGCAAGTGGAAGCTAATGACTACATGGGACATCAAGAAACAATAAAACAGAATCAAAAGAATAAAAAAATAAAAGAAAATATGAAATATCTCATTGGAAAAACAACTGACCTGGAAAATAGATTGAAGAGAGAATAATTTTTAAGAATTATTGGACTCCCTATAAGCCATCATCAAAAAAAGAGCCTAGACATCATCTTTCAAGAAATTACCAAGGAAACCTGCTCTGATATTTTAGAACCAGAAGGTAAAATGGAAATTAAAGAATCCGCTGATCATCTCCTGAAAAAGACCCCCAAATGAAAACTTGTAGGAATAGTATAGCCCAATTCCAGAGCCCCCAGGTCAAGGAGAAAGTATTGAAACAACCAGAAAGAAACAATTTGAATATTGTGGCGCCACAGTCAGGATAACACAAGATTTAGCAGTGTCTACGTTAAAGGATCAGAGGAATTGGAATATGATATTCCAGGGGGCCAAGAAGCTAGGATTACAACCAAGAATCACCTACCCAGCAAAACAGTATAATTCTTCAGGGGGAGAAAATGGACATTCAATGAAATAGAAGACTTTCAAAGCATTCCTGATAAAAAGACCAGAGCTGAATAGAAAATTTGACTTTCACATATAAGATTCAAGAAAAGCATAAAAATGTGAACGGGAAAGAAATCATAAGGGCTTCAGTAAGGTCAAACTGTTTACATTCCTAAATGGGAACATGATACTTGTAACTCCTAAGAACTGTATCATTTGTTAGGGCAGTTAAAAGGAGCATATGTAAAGAGAGGGTATGGGTGTGAGTTGAATATGAGAGGATGATAGCTAAAAAAATTAAATTGAGGGCTGAGAAAGAGGAATTAACTGGGAGAAGAGGGAAGGGAGGGGTAAATCATCTCATGTTGTTTGTCCTTCTCAAAGAGGACCAGTGACATCAGGGAAGTGACGTCATGACTTGCAAGTGATCGGATTTAAGTGAGGCAGGACTGTGCTCCTCAGGAGCCGTCTGGTTTCAATGGCAAGATAGATATCAGGATGACTGGAGTTGGCCCCCAATGCAGTGGGAGACCTTGGCGTTTTTAAGCTAAGGTCTTTCCCAGGTCTCAGTTTGTCTGAGGCAACACCCATTCACTGATTAAAACTAGGTAAGAAATGAGGCAGAGAATGGCCTCTTTTACTTAGTCAAAAAAAAAAAATCTGGGACGGGAAGATGCTCTAGGTTTCTGGCCAAAACAGAAACAATTGTTATTTACACACACATTGAGCTATCACCCAAGCAATGACCAAGTGAGGCATGGGCTGAGACCTATTGTTGGCCAATCAGTGAGAGCCAGAATAATTTGGATTTAAGGCATGATCAAGTAGCTTCCAAGTCCAGACCTCCAATGCTGTATTTTAAAAAATCATAAATGAAAGTACGTAGGGCAAAAGAGTCACAAAAGAGCTTTTACAGTGAAGGGAAAGATGGAGGAGGTGGGGACTGGTGCTTGAACCCTACTCTCATTGGAATTGGCTCAAAGAGCTAATAACATACACACTCCTGTATAGAAATCAGTCTTCCCTTTCAAGAAAGTAGGAGGGAAAGGGGAAGGCGCTGATAGAAGGGAGAGCAGATTGGGGGAGGCAGTAGTCAGAAGCAAAACACTTGAGGATGGATAGGACAAAAGAGAGAGTAGCATAAATGGGGAAAAGTAGGATGGAGGGGAAATACACAGTAATCGTAACTTAAAATTTTTTTACAGCAGGTTTCTCTGATAAAGGACTGATTTCTCAAATATGAGAACTCAGTTAAATTTATAAAAAAGACAAGTCATTCCCCAGTTGATAAATGGTCACAGGACATGAACAGGTTTAGACAAAGTAGTAAAAGCTATCTAGTCATATAAAAAATGCTCTAAATCACTATTAATTAGAGAAATGCAAATTAAAACAACTCTGAGGTGCCACTGCACACCTATCAGTTGGCTAATATGATAGAAAAGGAAATGATAGATGTTGGGGGGGAAGTGGGGAAATTGAGATTCTAGTACACTGTTGGTGGAGTTGTGAACTGATCCAACCATTCTGGAGAGCAATTTGGAATTATACGTAAAGGGCTAGAAAAATGTGCATGCCTTTTCACCCAGCAATACCATTACTAGGTCTATATCCCAAAGAGATAAAAAACAAAAAGGAAAAGGACCTATACATCTAAAAATATCCATAGCAGCTCTTTAATGGTGGCAAAGAATTGGAAATTGAGAGGATGGGGAATGGCTGGACAACTTATGTTATATGATTATGATGGAATACTGTTGTGCTGTAAGAAATGACAAGAAGTATGGCCTCAGAAGAACCTGGAAAGACTTACATGAACTGATGCAAAGTGAAATAAGCAGAACCAGAACACTGTATACAGTAAGAGCAATATTGTATGATGACCAACTGTGAATGTCTCATCTCTTCTCAGCAATGCAGTGATCCAAGACAGTTTTGAAGGACATATGATGAAAAATGCTATCCAGAGAAAGAAATGATGGGAGTCTGAATAAAGATTGAAGCATCCTTTTTTTTTTTAAGCTTTCTTTCTTTCCTTTTTGGGGTGGGGGATGGGATTGTGCTTTCTTTTCAAACATACCTAATATAGAAATATATTTTCCATGACTTCACATGTATAACCTCTATCAAATTGCTTGCCTTTTCAAGATGGGGGGAGGGGAATGAGGAAGGGAGAGAATTTGGATCACAGAATTTTAAGAAATGAATGTTACAAATTGTTTTTATGTGTAATTGGGAAGTAAAATATTAAATAGAAAAGAAAAAGGGAAAAAAGACTGTGTCCACAGCCCTAGCTAAGGCTAGGGTGGCCTTGCATGTGGGCTATTGGCAGCCAATAGCAGCCTGACTAAGGTTGGGGAGGCTTGGCCCTCATGGGCTGTGGGGAGAGGAATCTTTCAGTCACAGTAGTTCCTGAAGACCCTGTCCAAAGTCATGGATGGTGCACCGACCCAAAGTCTCAGATCCTTGAAAGGATTAAGAAGATAGTAACAGACTGTTCCCCCATTTCCATTTTTCCCAGTCCTCTGAACAGGAAAGAGCATTTTTAGTGCATGCAGTGGGTTTGCTGCCGGCAGACTTTGAAAAATCCCCAAGCTGTTGTGTGTGGAGGCCTGCTCTCAAGGGGTACTAGATGTTTTCTGAACTTTATAGGTCCCTGGGCACTCGACATAACTGACTTCTGCCTTTTTGTCTCCCCACAGCTGGACAGAACTTACACTGGCCTGCAGACCCTGGGTGCTGAGACGGTATGCTCTCTCTAAAATGTTCTGAGTGGTGATGAATGGATTGAAAGTCATGTTCTTGTTGCTTCTTTGGCATTTGTGATATGATAAAATGCTCTAAAAAGCACTGTTTGTTAAAGCAGTCACTATAACAATTGGAGAATGAAAACTGAATCCATTTTTATTTAGGAAAATATTACTGGACTGATGAGCAGGATAGTATCCTAGTATTGAAATAGGAAAAGAATTAAAAGATGGTGCTAGTTTTTGAATCCTGGCTTTGCAGCTTCTCCCACACTCTCTTGGGCACTCTCCCTGGGCTGTGGTTTGCTTAGCGATAAAATGAGAATCTTAGACTAGAAAGTCTCTTCTGTCTCTTAATACCAAAGGCCCTTAAGCAGCAGGTAAGACCCATCTGTAGTAATGGATGCTCTGAGTTCTTTCTAGTAGTGGGGACTGGTTTCGCTAATTCATTCATAAATATAAATAAATAGGGTATGTGTATAAAACGTGTATAGTATAGGCAGTATAGTTTCCTTTATAACCAGTCACAAGCATGACTGAGATTAAATGGAGGGGTCCAGTCTGACTATGGTCTGGGATTTTTCTCTTTGTAAAGATAACTGGAACCATGTAGCACTCAGACTTCTGACTGTTGTCATATTAGCACAGTAATCTGTTCTGTTAAGCTCACTCTCTCTGACACTATTCCCTTCTCAGAGCCCAATAGCTTGTAATGTAGAAATTGGCATTGAGATATTTGGGATTTTAGAAATCTGAGATCCTATTCATGGATCTAGAACCAACTCACTGAACTGCAGGAACTTAGACGTCTCTATAACTCAGTTTTCTTATCTCAAGTGATATGAGTACTAAAATGTTATAAATATCTGTTTATAACTATTTATAACGGTTTATAACTGTTCATAAAAATATTTGAGTGGGATAAAATATAATAAAAAATACTATTATGTGAAATCATTACTTCTGTTTGAAGCTAGTCAGTAAATGAAGAGCATTGGTTTTGCTTGAGTTAGTCTAATATTTTTAGTAGTGTTTTATGGAGAACCTAGTATAGCATTGCTGTTTGTGTAACTTCATTTTAAGTTTATGAAAACTTTTTTATATTTCATTCAAACCTCATAGCACTAGGCAGATATTTGTTGTTAATTCTTTATGGGGTCATTTGTACCACTCTGTTAAGAAAGTGCTAGTGCCAACTAGATGTGGTCCAGGTTTCACTGAAATCGTGAATTCTTAACTGCCGGATGGTGTAGGGATGATTGTTTCTGAGGCAGTGCCCTGAATCAGACGGCACAAAAGTTTCTTTTCCACTCTTAGGAGTCGCTCTGCGATGGGAAGCTGTGGTTCAGGAGTAGGCCTCCTCTTTCACAAGTAAGACATGCAGATGGGTCACTTTGTGGGTGCAGAAGTGGTGCCCTCTAAAAAGAGACCTGATTGGCACCACTTGTAGCCCTGGGCCTGGCATTTGTCACATCTCAGGTCTAGGGCACCACACTCTAGGTAGGCCCCAGTGGCTTTCAGGATGTTGGTGACTGACTCGAGCATGTGTTTTCACATCTTCCAGGTGGTGGATGTTGAGCTCCATCGGCATTCCCTTGGAGAAGACCACCTTTATCCTCAGTCCACAGAGTGCGATGTCTCGGATGCTCCTTCATCTTTGCCTCTGCCCATCCCAGCCCCAGTGAAAGCTGCTTCTCCCAGAAAGCCTTCACACGAGCCTGTGCCTGATGCTGCTGTGGAGAAAGGTAATGTAATGTGTGTTCTGGGTGCTCTGCTGGGACCTCTCCTGGAGCATTTCCCCTGGTTTGGACTGCTCACAGATTCATCTGCCAAGCGTGAGTCTAGTCATGGTATTCCTCTGCTTGGATCCCCCTGATAAACACCAAACTCCTTGTCCACCGTAGCCTGGTCCTTGGCTCACTGCTAAGCCATCTCTTCCTCTGTGTCCTTCTATGTATAATCCATGGTAGCCAACCTGAAAGATTTGTGAGGACTTACCCATCTCTGCCTGGAGAAATCACCAATCCTTGAAATATTAATGAAAGTATAGGTTTCTAACATTCGTGCATTATCATCCCTGCTAGATCATGATCTCTGTGAGGGCAACAATTAGGTCTTCACCTGAATTTTTTCCAGTGTCTAGCATACTTCACATATAATTATACTTATAATTTATACTTAGTAAGTTGTTTTCCAGTGGACAGATGAATGTGTCATCATCAGTGTTATATCTAGGACACTCAAACTCCTTTTTAAAGATTTTTATTTATTCTTGGTTTTCAGCATTCACTTCCATAAGATTTTGAGCTCCAAATTTTCTCCCCCTTCTCCTCCCCACTCCCTAAGATGGAGGGAAATCTGATATAGACACTACATATACATTCATATAAAACATTTTCACATTGGTCATGTTGTAAAGAAGAATTAGAACCAGTGGGAAGAACCTCGAGAAAGAAGAAACCCCCCCAAAAAAGAGAGAGCAAATAGTCTGCTTCGATCTGCATTCATACTCCATAGTTCTTTCTCTGGATGTGTATGGCATTTTCCATCACGAGTCTTTTGGAGTTGTCTTAGATCCTTGCATTGCTGAGAAGGGCTAAGTCTATCAAAGTCATTGCACAATGTGGCTGTTACTGTGCACAGTGCTCTGGTCCTGCTCATTTCACTAAGCATCAATTCATGCAAGTCTTTCCAGGTTTCTCTGAAGTCCTCCTGCTCTTCATTTCTTATGGAACAATAGTATTCCATTACATTCATATACCACAACTTGTTCAGCCATTCCCCAATTGATGGACATCCCCTCAATTTCCAATTCTTGGCCACTACAAAAAGAGCTGCTAAAAATATTTTGGTACATGTGGGTCCTTTTCCCATTTTTATGATCTCTTTGGGATACAGCCCTAGAAGCAGTATTGCTGGGTGAAAGGGTATGCACATTTTTATAGCCCTTTGGGCATAGTTCCAAATCGCTGTCTAGAGTGGTTGGATCAGTTCACAACTCTACCAGCAATGCATTAGTGTTCCAGATTCTCTCATCTCCAACATTTATTGTTTTCCTGTTTTATCATGTTAGCCAATCTGATGGGTGTGAAGTGGTACCTCAGAGTTGTTTTAACTTGCATTTTTCCAGTGAATAGTGATTTAGAGCATTTTTTCATATGACTATAGATGGCTTTAATTTCTTCCTCTGAAAAGTGCCTGTTCATATCCTTTGACCATTTATCAATTGGGGAATGACTTGTATTCTTATAAATTTGACTCAGTTCTCTAGTTTAGAAATGAGGCTTTTTTCAGAGATTCTGGTTGTAAAAATTGTTTCCCAGCTTTTTGGTTCTCTTCTAATCTTGGTGGACACTCAAACTCTTGAGTGGTTGATGGGTGGCATTTCAAACAGGTGTCAGAAAAGTCCTCTTCTTACCCATTTGTAGTGCAGAGAAGTGATCTGGCCCCAATCAAGCTTAGCCAGGATAGGTAACTTGTGCGTGTGTACACACACACACACACACACACCCCCTTCTGACAGACAAGGCTACTCTTACCCTCTTCCCCACCTCTTGCTGCCTGTTTCCATCTGTGTTGGCAATCAAAATGGGCTCTTAGCACTTAATTCAACCAAGTGCCCTTGAAGAGTTTGGCCTTTATTTCCTTGATTAAATTAGGAGTCCTTAATGGCCTCCTTGCCTCAAGGGAAAGCCTAGTTTACATGGGTTTGAGTGACATGTTTGTGACATCAGAGGCTTTTAGACCACATGGATTTAAGTCACATTTTTGTGATGATTTTAGTTCATGTGGGTGAGTTGCATGTGTGACTCATCCTTGACCCTGAGAAAGCTATAAAACCAGGGTTTGGCTTTCTATTTTTGGAGCTATGACCTACAGCAGGAGTATTGTGTGACTCTGGGCCAGCCGCTGTTGAGCTCCTGGCTGAACTCAGATGTTTCTAACTATGAATTGTATTTGGTCTGTCTGTTGATATTTGTAATTTGTTTGTATTTGCTCTGAAGTTCAGGGTGCTGGCTTTTTCCCCTTAACTAAGTGAATGATATTTGTATGCTGGATTAAAGTAAACTTGTCAACCCCTTAACTTTGCTTTCCTTAGTAAAGCAGATCAAAAGAACCTGGGCTTGCAGTGTTCTGTGAGCTGGTTGTTGTTGGTTTTTCACCCCCACAGCAGCTGCTAGCTGGATTGTTGAAACACCATCCCAGCAGAGGTGTTACACAGCTCAGTGGAGAGAGGGTCAGCTGAGTCCTTTGCAAGTTCTGCCCCACTGGAGTCTCCACTTCTGCAGACCAGTGTTCTGGCAGATCTACCAGTGTGGTCCCAGGAAGCTGACCCCCCCCCCCCAGTGCCACTGTATAGTCCAGCAGGATGTTCTCCTTCATTGCTGCCCAAAAGGGAAGAGTCTGCCACATGTCTGTGAAGGGTTTCTGTGTCCAACTCCATGTTGATTGTGCTCTGGGCCAGGTCAAGGTCTTGCCTGAGCTGTGTAGAATGCTCTGCTACCCCAGAGTAGGAAGGGTGTCTCCATGTGATGGCCCACAGAAGAGCAGCCTAGCTTCAAGTATTGCCTTTCACTCCTCTTTGAGTTGTGCTTAATCTCATTCAGGCTTTGATGTTTAACATCCACACAGGTGTGGTGCATTCACATCCCTACAGGCATCTCTTCTTTAAGAAAACTACACCTCCTACAGCCTTCTGTTTTAATTTAGTGTGGATGTTTTGACATTGACTCCTTGTCTTTTTACTATGTAATTAGGAATTCATCAGATGTGGTTGGTTAAAAGCTAAGTCTTTGAATAGATTGTAATCAATCAAGCAAGCATTTATTAAGCACATACTGTGTGCCGGGCCCTGTGCCCCTCGCAAGGGATACAAAAGTGAGACAGTTTCTGTTCCCAAGGAGCTCCTCATGGGCATTCATTTTTTTTTGTGTCTCTAATATCTGGCGCAGTGCCTTTCATGGAATGGGTACTTTATAGATGTTGGCTGCAGTCTTTAAAGTGTAAATGAATATTTTCTATTTGCATTAAGTTCCCTACCCAGTTAAAGCAGTTTTCCAGCATAAATCAAAATAGAAGAGAGTGACTTTGTGCCACACATGTCAGTTGCAGTTAATTTGTTTTCTTGTGTGTTGAGTGGAACATGCAGTTAGATCTTCTCTCCCTCAGAGTAATAACTTTTAAAAATGTTTATTTATTCCCTTTGTCTTTATTCATCTCGCCTCCCCCCTCGAGTGAAACTTTTTTTAACTAAGAAAACCAAGTAAAAATATCTGATACTGTAATAACGTCTGACAAAATAGATAATATTTTGTCTTAGCAATCCCTCAGTTCTTTGCTGTGATGGGAGTAGGTTTTGTTTTCTGTTCTTGAGAACATTCATTGTTTTTTTTTTTTTTTTCACGAAAGTAATACCTTTTAGTAGCAAGTGGAAAAGATTGCTGATTTTATTTACCACTAGTGAGTGTCTTAGAGGGAGCACAATCTGACAAGGAATTTATTGGTTTGACTCGTCTTGTCCTCCTTGGTTAGGTTGCGAGGTGCTATGTATTGTTATTTATTTCATGTTTTACCTGTTTCATTCAGGTTTCCAAGCGAAAACTGAAGCTGACAGACCCACAGCATTTTATTCTTTGCCGTCTTCAGTGGAACGTACACCCACAAAATTGGTGTCATCTCAGAGGGTAACCTTTGGCTCTCATGGGAATTCAGCATTCCAGCCAATAGCAGCCAGTTGCAAAATTGTGCCACAGGGTCAAATTCCAAATCCTGAGTCTCCTGGAAAGTCTTTTCAGCCGATCACTATGAGCTGCAAAATTGTCTCAGGTAGGCCAGAGTTGATGCTGCTGTTGATGATGAGGGTGGTGGTGGTGATGGTGACGTGATGTTGATGGCGATGATAACAGCAGCCTGCATTCACGTTGATTTCGTGGTTCACACTGGTCTTTCTTCATAGCAGTCCTCCAATGTAGGTATTATTAACTTTATTATCAACCCAATTTTACAGAATGAGAAAACTGAGGCTGAGAAAAGCAAAGATCGGCGTAGTGAGGTGGAAGTAGGTCTTGAACCCAGGTCTTCTCATTCAACTCCAGTTATCTTTTGGCTGGATGTCTATAGGCTCTGTTCTTCCCCATGGGCAGGTTGTGGGAACAGCCATCTGAAAAACTGTTTTCTCTCTGGTTATCAGCGCTTACTGAGAGGAAAGAGTGATTCTTTTTTTGTTTGGTGTTCTGCTAACTTCTTTTTACATATGAGGGCTAACTGATTTAGTCATCTCTGTTGTTTAGGGGCTTATTTTCCCATTCAAAGATTATTCAAACTTTTTTCCTTGTCCCACGTTTTGGCCATTTTAGTACTAATTAGGACCTCAATTCAAATACAATCAGAAAGAAAAGAGGTGAAATTCACACTCTGTGATTTTGTTCCTTTATCATGGCACAGAGACATTGCTCATTTGGATAGGTGGTTGAGACTGATGGCAAAAAGTAAGCATTGGAATCCTCTCTGGAGGCAAATCAACAAGTGTTTATTAAGCCCCTACTGTATGCCAGGCACTGTGCTATGCTGGGGAGACAAAAAAATGGCAAACACAGTTACCACCCTCAGGGAGTTCCCAGTCTAGCAGGGAGAGACAACGTGCAAACAACTGTCTGCCAGGAAGATGCATACAGGATAAATTAGGGATAATCTCAGAAGGAAGACACTAATATTAAGGAAGACTGGGAAAGGCTTCTTGTCTAAGGTGGGACGTTAGCTGGGACTTTAACGCTACCAGGAGGTACAAGCGAGGGAGGAGGGAATTCCTAGCTTTGGGGACAGTCAGTGAAAATTCCTGGAGCACCTTTGTGAGGAAGAGCCAAGAGGCCAGAGTCACTGGGTCACAGAGGATATTGAGGGGAGGAAGGTATGAGACTGGGAAGGTAGGAGGGAGCCAGGTTATGAAGGACTTTAAAAGGCAAACAGAGGACTTTGTATTTGATCCTGGAGGCGATGATTTCTTCAAAGTAATTCTTTCATTCACCAAGTTCTGCCTAATGGTTTCTCCTTGTTTGGTAATGACTCTTGAGTGCTCAAAAACTCTGCCAGCAAAGTACCAACTTTACCAAGTTATACCAGTTTGCAAAGACTTCAAAGGTAGTCCCACAACAGACCAGGCTCACTAAACATAAAGAGTTTCCTCACCTTTAGCCCCTGCCCTTTGGGTCCTGACAACCCACGAAACAAACAGTTAAAATGGCCCTCATCTTCTGCATCCTCCTTCTGTTTCTGTCATGGCAGAGGGTGCTAAGAATCACAATTTTTAGACTAACTGTAAACTGTAAAATAGCTGCTGGTATTCTAAATGTGCAGTACTTGTGACCAGCAATTAGAAACAACCCTGGATGAACTGAATCCTGTTATTCTTGACATTCTTGCTACAGCTCAAAGTTTTTAAATATTTTTCGTGTGGAACCTTTGGCAGTTTGGTGAAGCCTATATATAGGTCCCTTATGATAATCATATTTTCTTAAATGCATCAAATACATAAGATTACAAAAGAAACATTATATTGAAGTACGGCTTTTGGTTTTAAAAAGCAAATTCAGTTAAGAACCTTTTCTATAAATGAAGCCAGAAGAAAGAAGGAAGTTTCATCTAAGTAGAAGAATGCCTTATAGCTTATTAGCTTTGGAGAAGTAAATCATGCAGTTGGATGAGTAGTTTTTAACACATGCCCAAAAGCCACAAGAAACATCATTTCGTGAGCCATTTGGTCAGCTCACATGTCAGCACTTGCAAAAAGACCACCTTAAACATAATCCAGCTTAGAATGAAGAAGTGCAGGACTTCTGGGAAGAAGTAGGCCCTCGGAATGAAATTAGCATGTGCTTTGTTAGTGACTTCAGTGCAAGGGTAGGAGTAGATGAGAACAACAGAAACCATATTGGAAAATAGGGCTTTAGGACTTGAAGACTTCCACAGAAACCAGGTGCCTACATATCTTGGGTACTTTCTTGAGAAGAATCAGGGGAATAGCATCATAAAACATGAAATTGGCTATATTTTAACAGATGTAAAACAACTCATTACAGATAGGAGTCATTACTGAATCAGTTTTCAGTGACCACGGACTTGCTAGAGCAAAGACCAAAATTAGTACAAAGATAGGAGAAAGAATAAGAAGGAAAAAAGCTACATGGGATGTCGTTGAAACAACTCAGGCCTTATTCAAGCAAGTTATTGTTGGAAATTAGGATATAGTTAGAAGTAAAGACATAGATACAGATCAGTGATTTCATGCAGAAATTTAAACGTTGTAAAATAGTAATGAAAACAAAAAAAAACTTAAAAAAATCTTTTGGTGAGCAACCACCTAATCTCCCTGACAACTTGTGAGATACGACAGTCAGTAGTAATACGAGATTTGAAAATCTCTGAACGTAGATTTTGAAATTTCATTGAGAAACACAATTGAAGAGTATGAGTCCTATAACCTCAAAAAAGAGAAGCGACAGAGAATAGAGCCAGTTTAAAGAAAGGCTGACTAAGCAAAGTCAGCCCCAAGGCATTTAAGGACAAATGGGAAAGATCAGCAAAAAATTTTACTAGACTTTTAAAAAACAACCATCAAGAACATTAAATCCAAAATATTCGGACCATTAACATCCCAGTCTTAGATATGCTTATAGAGAAAATAGAAATGGTACAATAGAAAATAAAGAAGAGAAAAGCAATTGGCTTGAGCCCAGGCTGCAGGGAGCATAACTCAGAGGGATGGGTAATTGGGGTGACTTTCAGATCAGAAATACCAGATGAGGCATAAAACAGAGACGAATACTCAGTGCCATCCTGGGTGAGAACTGGAGCAGACCAGAAGGAGAAGCTCTCATGAGGGATGATAAATTAGAAATTTCAACAAAGAGCCAGATTAAAGTGTGCCAGGGAAGTAACGTATGATGGGAAGAGAAGATGGGCTGCCCAGCAGAAGTGAGCAGTAGGAGGTGGAGAGTCCTGGGGCTTGATGGTATCCTCAGAATATCAGGAGAAAGGACTCTCTCCCCCAGCCCCATAATGGAGAAATACCTGAGGGCAGATTGATGGGCAGACATGGGCAAGAGTTACCCAGGAAGGGCGGGCCTGGAGGAGCTGCATCAGTAGAAGTCCTTCTAGTCAGTAGGCATTTGTCAAGGGCCTGGAGCTCAGTGCTGCAGTCTGCATGGAAGGAGCATCCAGGCTGGTGAGTTCACACATCTGTGTTGAGCTTGGTTAGCTCTTATCCTTTCCAGTGAAGAATTAAGAGCTTTAAACAGTGAAAAATTGTTAAAGGTCTCTTGATTTTGTTTTAAAATGGCTACATCTATAGGGACTTAACCTAGGATTTCATTGGAATTGGTAACACAGGTTGAAGAAATGCCTCCTGGCAATGCAAGGTCATCACCTTCTCTTCCACTGAATGTGGCCTTGGGCCCCAGAGGGTCACACAGGGCCAAGGTGTGACTGAGGCTGGATTGGAACTCGGATCTTTGTGGCTTTGAGGCCGTCTCTGCCCACAAATCTGTGCTGCCATTTTGGTCTCAATATCATAGACCATTGGTAGGGACCTCAAAGGGCATCTGGTCTATCCTCATTTACATACAGATAAGGAAATTGGGGGAAATTGAGGGGAAGTCTTGGAGTCTCAAACTCGTCTGCCCTCTCCTCACTTCTGCACTCCAGGAGCCTTATCTCTTAATCGTTTTGACTTGATTTTCATTGAGATAGAAAACCTGCTGACTCCATAGCTTCTTCATAATTGACAGGCACTAAACATTTGTACGGTCTGTGCCCACGCTTAAGAGTGTGCATTTGCTGGCTCTCTATTTAAGCAGGCCACAAAGCTAGGAGACAGTCCTAGGATAGTTCTGAGGCTCAGAGGGGAGACTGTGGACCGTTCGGAGGTGACTCAGCCTAGGAAGTGAAGGCTTGAAGGAGTTGGATGATTTGTATATTATACGTTATAGTTCTTTGACTAGAAAATGATGGAAAATGGAGTAAACTTATTTAAATTAGCCTAGACATCTTGAACCAAGGGACTTGCCCTTAAATTTTGAAAGAGATTAGGGAATTTAAGCTACATGAAAGGAGGAAGGAAGTGTGATTTCACACAGCAGGCATACATTAAAAACTGGCTGCCTCTGAGATGGGTTCTGAGCTGGAGATACAGATGGGAAGTTGAGAAAAATTCTTGGAAGAGAAATCCAAGGAAATTTAGGGGTATTAGTGGTATGTCAGTAAGCTCTAATGGTTTGCTCCCATGAAGGACAGTTGTGCCCTCTCTTAAACCATCGCATGGTGCTACGGTTAGCAGGCAAAAGCTGTTCTTAGCATCTGAATGTTTGTTGTCACTGGCTGAAGTGTAGGTTGGCTTGATAAGAGATACACACCGTTTTCCTGGTTCATTTAAGTGAGGCGTCTCAGACTCCCTGTGGTCCCACTGACCTTCTAGCACTTTAATTTCTTCAGATAGAAAAGGGCCAGAATCACCTGCTGGTGTTCTGAAGGCAGCAGCCCCTGGCGGGTAGGTATAGAGGGAGGCGTGCTGGGCCCCGGAGGCCCACATGCTTATCACAGTTTTGCTGTCAGATTTTCAGGTCTCCATCACTTTCTTGGCAGCCCTCTTCCTGTGCAACTGTTGGATTTTGCCTCTGTCACCCATTCTTGAAGGGTTAGACATAAGTATTTTATTTCCCTCTTTTTCATTAATAAAGGTTCCCCAATCTCTACTCCAAGTCCATCTCCTGTACCTCGGACCCCAACTTCCACTCCAGTTCACATGAAGCAAGGGACTGCCAAATCTGTTATTAATAATCTTTACGTTCTCCCGGACAAGCCTGGGCAGGTTATTGGAGCCACAGCTCCCAGTGCAGGTGTGTGGTATGATTGCCTTAAATAATTTATGGTACACTTTACTTGTTCTGTTAAAGTTGAAGTCTTGGCACGAACCCGTCACTAGAAGTCTAGTGGGGACTAGAAAATGCTATGTTCTGACAGAAGCAAAGGGAGGAGCCACGGTCACAGAAACAAGAGGAGGTGATTGTCCTACAACGCACTTCTGAAAGCTGCCGTTTCAGGTGTTCCATGATCCCCAGAAGACTTTCCCCTGCATCTCTGAAGATTAAAAGGAAAACGTTTCTTTTCCTTCCTGATGAAGAAACGCAATGAGAAGTTGGTCTCACGTTCTTTTACCGCAGAATGCTCCAATGCTTCTCTCTCAGTGCTCCAGAAATTTTGAGCATTTCAGAATTTTAAGTCTGTAACTGAAGTAGCTGGTAACGTTAGGGAAATGCTGCTTAGACCAGTAGGCAAAAATCCTGCAGGTGTTAAATGATAACCCAGATGAGAAAACGATGAAGATTGAATCCAAACAGTCTTCATTAAGCACTTGTGATATGCAAGGTGAGAAACCTTGTGGTGTGGTGGAGCGCCCCTCAGAGTCAGGAGGGGCTGGGTTCAAGTTCTACCACGAGCACCTACTGGTACGGTGGCCAGGAGCACTTCAGGTCTTGGTGCCCTGGTACAAGCTATAAATGAGATTATGTTGGTAAAGAGTTACTACAAGGGCAGCACCCCACACTGACGAAATCACAGGACCAGACCTAAAGGAAAATGTGCAGTGTGCTACATTGGGCAGGGGGCAGCAGGCATGAAGATCAGCAAGACAATGGCCCCCGTCCTCAGTGAGCTTACAGTCCACGGAGGGGTGGGGAACCTGCAGCGTTGAAGCCTGTTCTGTGAAGTTTGGAGTCAGTCAAAGGGCTGACCTTGAGGCTACAGATTCTCCACCCCCATGATGACTTGTGAGTCACAGCCCAGTAGTGTTTTTATTCCTGTTACTCTGTATTCCATTCCTCATATTTAAATGAGTTTTCATTCCTGATAGCTTTACCCAAATTTCAGTAAGAAAGACTGTTCAGGCCTCTTGTTAGAAGACAAGAGAGTGAAAACAAAATATGAGGCCCAACTCAAAGAATACGAAGTATCAGGACACCATCGAACCATTCAGAATTTAGATCACTGTGCACCCAGAATAGAGCCTTGACCAGCATTTGCTTCACAGTAACATTGTGCATACATCCTAACCAAACTTCTTCCCAGGTCCTCCAGCCCCCTGCCATCTGCTCAGTTCCATCCATTCCCATCCATGTCTTGCTTTATCATCCCTGCTTCTTCCTTACCCACAGTTGGGACCCCTGCTTCCCCAGCACTGCAAGATGCTGCAGACACAAAGCCGCCTGCTTTTATTTCCCGTGTGACTGCAGAAGCCAAGGAAACCTCAGCGAATTTGGGAACCTGTATCAGTGGTTACCCTGTTAGAGCACTGCCCACCGCAGGAACCTGCCCACACTTGGGTCATTCAGAGGAGTCTTGTAGTGTTTTTGGAGGGCTTGGGAGTGAGTAGTTTGTGTGACTGCCATGAACTCGTATTGCTGTAACTGTGAGTGGGACGGAGAGGAAGCCCATTTACAAGTGAGGATTTGACATCAGAGTGGATTCCCAGTGACCTCGCCAGCCTGTCAGAGTCAGAGCCAGGGCTGCAGCATCTGTCCTCTGTCTCAGCAGCATTCCCATCACTCACTGAGGACAGAAGCAAATGTTAATGCTCCATCACACTGCTTCGAGAATACATAGAAATCTAGAGACAAGAAAGGATGTTGAATTTTTAAATCAGTAGATATTCCAAGTCATTGTGACCACGTTAATGTCTGTTAACTTGAGCTGAATCTTTCTGTTCCTCAGTATTTTCAAGAAGAGAGGATGGGCTGGGATTCCACAAGCTCATTGCCTCCACCCTTCCCCCCAGATGTTATCCAAGGCTTGAGGCCCTTTCCTGGCTCTGTTTCTTGAGGAAGATGTACCTTCTTCAGTTGTGGAAAAGAATGCCAAGACTCATGTGCTTCTAAACTGAGAATTAAGGGAGCTCCTCTTCCCATTTCCTTTCTAGTCTATTCCCAGCTTTTTCATCTTCCCTGCTTTGTTGTGCCAGACAGCTTTCCCAGTGTGGGCTGGGCTGCTCGTGCCCCCCAGTTTGCTGCGCTTTCTTGCTGAAAGCCTGTGTTCTTCTCTGTGGGGCTTTACTGACCCGGGGTTCTAGAGCTGGAGACCACTGTCAGGATCATCTGGCACTTCATTTACAGACAGAATCACTGGCCAAGGCTGGAGAGCCCTGACACTGCCCCTTCCCACAGCACTGCGATGGCCGCTGGAGCATCCCAGGAGTCTGAGTGCACTTCAAGCTGCGCTCAGACTTGGGGAACACTCCATGTGCTCTCATGTAACGACCGATTGACAACCTCAATAGTCTGAATTTTGGCTGCCCCAGAACCAGCCATGATATTGTTGCTAGGAGACTCAATGTTCCCAGCAGTCCTCTTCTAGCTAGATTTTGTGTAATCAGTCAACGTTAGGTAGGACATGCCTGCATAGAAAACTGAGCTCGTTCCTTTCAAAGTAGTCCCTTGGGAGATTAGACTGATTCCCAAGGGCACCACCATTACATTTTTGGAATCCCTCCCCAGAACTCACATTTCCACCTTTTTGACTCTTCTCAATGGTAGGTCATCATTATTTGAAGTCAGATTTTATTTTAGGAAAAAGTCATCGGGAGCCGAATGTGATAATGAAGGCAGTGACCAAGCTGCAAGCCTAGGAAGGGGCACCGTCGTAGGAGAGAGAAACAGCAACTTGCGGGTATCTGGGGTCAGACTGCAGTGTACTCCCACAGAGTCATGAGCCTGACTTGAATTGGTGCTGAGAGCAGTTCCAAAAGTGTCCCCAAAAGGCTTGGAGTGACAGCAGCAGATTGAGAAATGTGCACTTCTCCAAGGGTCAGCCTCAAAAGGCACTTCTCCTTTGGACCTAGATCCCGTCACCCCAGGCCTAGTACACAGACACTTGGTCATCATTTACTGAATTGCATTTCAGTCTATTGTTTTAAAAACCAGTACTGGAGAGTCACCTCAGAGTATCTCTTGTCCACTTGTTATCTTCTTACTCTTTCTTGTCCCTTTGTCTACTTCTCTGAATCCAGGTCTTTGTGGTTTGGTGAAGGGAACAGTTTGGGGAACTGAAACATTATTATTTTTTTCCACAGTAGTTTGGAAATCCTTTCTTTTTCAGGTTTGTTTGGATCATAAAGGTAGAAAATAAGGAGCGGGACAGAGGAAGAGAAAATGTCAAATACTTTAAGATCTAATTTTGCATGCCTTAGACTCAAATCTGTCTTTTTCTTCCCCAGGAAGCCCCACCAGCAAGTTGTCCACTGCTTCTCAGACTGCCCAAGGAACAGGGTCTCCCATTCCTAAGATTCATGGAAGTAGCTTTGTCACCTCCACAGTCAAGGTAACACTTTCTTTGTATGCTCGCATGTGTCTGTTTTCAAAAGTTAGCAAGTTCACCCAGATGTATTGTCTCTCCAGTACAGTGTTAGCTTCTTGAGGGCAGGGGCCATTTGATTTTTGATGTTGGATCTCCAGTGCCTGGCACAAAGTAGGCATTTAATAAATGCTTGCGGAACAGTTGAAAGCAGTGTCTTTTCAGTTGACTGTGTAAATTTTATCAGATAAATTCCTGGAGTTGGAAGGAACCTTAGAGATCATTTAGTCCACCCTATTACTTAAACACAGGAATTTACCTGGCAGTGTCCTTGATATAAGGGAGGATTGCTGCGGTATGGAAACCTGCATATAAGCTGCCATTTCCCCATGCCTCAGTTTCTTCATCTGTAAAAGGAGGGGATTGTACGAGAGGGCTTCCAAGGATTTTCTGAGCTCTAGATCGATGATTCTTTGATCTTGTCTGGCCATCCGATCTCTGCCTAAGCTTTCTGTCTGCAGGGAAGGGAGCTCTGTGCCTGCACCTCTGTGGAGCAGGCTCGGCTTGTTAGAAGCCACTTGCTTTACTATTCACCCTCTTTTGTTGTTGTTTCTTCTTTCTAGTGGTTTCTCCCATGGGTTCTAATTCTTTACAGCATGACTAATGGGAAAATAGGTTTAATATGAATGTACGTGTATGGCCCATGCCAGATTGCATGTTGTCTTGGGAAGGGGGGCAGAAGCAGAGGGGAGAAAATTTAGAACTCAAACTCTTATGAAAGTGAATGTTGAAACCTAAAAATAAATACATTTTTAAAAATTTAAAACAAAAGAAAATACTTGCTTATGCTTAGCCAGAATTTTCCCTTCACCCATCTTTATTATTGTATTCTGAAATAGTAGGTGATGACTTTGCTATCCTGCCCTTCTTCACTATCTCCCTCAGCTTTATTTTATAACCTGTCACTTTTCTGAAATGAATTCTGTCTATTAATTTTTTATTGGGTCTGGCGTTATTATCTAAGTAAAGCATCATATCATTTGTTAGCAGAGACCGTTTTTTCTCTTCTTAATAAGCATATTCTTTCCATTTATTTTCTTATCTTACTGCTACTTCTGGCATTTCTAGAATGAAATCAATTGATGGTAGTGACTATAGCTCTTATTGGATAGGATTTTAATGTTCCTCTCTCAGAAGCAATGTTAGTACTTGGTTTTAGATTGACGCTGTTTATCATATTTAAAAAAAATTCCTAAATTCGTATGTCTTTTAATGTGTTTAACATAATATTGTTTTCAATGGGTTTTTTTGCATCAGTTGATATAATCATGATTTGTATTATTTTTAATGTTTTACAGACTTTCTAATAAAAGTGCCTGGCACATAGAAAGTGCTTGAATGTTTGGTTGATTTAGCATGGAGCTTTGCCTGCACTAGGATAGAACTCCATATTGAATAAGTTTTTAAAATAGATCACTTATATCTTTAATGTTTTATTCAATATTTTTATTTCAATTACTGATGACATTAGGTAATGATTTTCTTTTTATGCCTGATCTCTCCTTCCTTTGGGTATTAGCATATTTTTCTCATAGAAGGAGCTGGCTTACATGCCTTTTATTTCTGTTGTGGTAGTTTATGTAGTATCAGGGTTAACACCAGCATCCTTAAAACAGTCCTGGAATGGACCCCTCTCAGGGAGGCTATCCATATGATACCTGCTTAGCTCTGGGTGGAACTACAATGCCTGAGGTTCCTTCAGATGTCAAGTTTTATGTTTCCACGTTAACTGTTGGAGAGGTGCATTTCGCGTGTTAAATTTTAAAATTTGTATTTAATGTAAACTTAGAAACAACTCTTGTGCTGAATTCTCATCAGTATAATGACCAGACAGGACTAATGATGGGCTCAGTGATGAAGGGTTAAGAATGCAGAAGGAGATAAATTTATTTTGGACAGACCAGTGTGGATGTTTCTTTTGATTGACTGTATTATACATGTTTGTAATGGGTTCTCAGTTGGGAGGAGGGTTATAATGAAAAGGAAGATCTTGACTGATTAATACTAATAACATATTTTTAGAAAATAAAAAAAAATGAGAAGGTTCAATTCTGGAAGGGTGAGGAAATGGAGGCTCAAGGGTCTGTCAGAAATGACTGATGTCAGAACAATTTTAATTTAAAAAAATGAGACTACTGCAAACTATGAAAGCTTATATAAAAACAACGTGATAAAAAAAACTATACAACTTCAGAAAGGCAGTATTTTTGTTGTATTTGCAGTCGTTGAAAAATTGTCTTAATCTTCAAAAGACAAAAATTTACTCTGGTCAATAAAATATTTGCTAAGTCTGTAGTTTCTAAACCAAGCAATGAATGACGTTTAAAAGGAACTCTGTTATCAGGGATCATCCACTTGTATCTCCCCTTTGCTTTTGACTCCTAACATGGTGTTAAATCTCAGCTCCAGCTGTGGCTGGGTTGACTCCAGAGAATCTTATTGAGCAGTGAATCTTCAGGTGGAATTTCTCCGATTTCCAGGGTGGTAGAACCTCCGTCACTCAGTGTAGGTTATTGGAATTGAATCCGATTTCCTCCTAGTTTTTTGGTTGCCTCATTATGTGACATGTGTGATTGCCTCCCAGCAGGAGGACTCCTTGTTTGCCTCTATGCCACCTCTTTGCCCAATTGGGAGTCACTCCAAGGTGCAGAGTCCGAAACCCGTCACCGGAGGCCTTGGAGCTTTCACCAAGGTGAGCGTTTGCTTTAGGTCTCTGCCTGTGCTCGGGTAGCTAAATGTTGATTGGGGCGATGGTGCTCTTCCATTGGCATTCCCATTACAGCGTGCCACCTTTTCCTCAGCTCTTTGGGAAGTGAGATGCAGCATCAGGATTCTGGCTTTAGTCCTGTCTGGAGTGCCCGGAGGGTCAGTGCCTTCCCTTTTCCTGTCTTGTGTCTCTGATTGGTAAAGAAAGGATGATGTGGGTGTTCTGGTGCTGATCCCTTTCTATTCCAGGGTCTAGGACCTGTCTAACACACCCACAAATAGGTGAAAAGAAACCTACTTGGGGCATGTTGGGGCAGCCCCTCCACTTGGGGACAGCTTTAGCTTGAGCAGAAATCTGTCTCTGTAGCTTTTTGTCCTTGCACTCGATTCACCCTGTCTCATGCTGTGCTGTTCCACACACCACCCCCCACCCCTCCCCACCCCGGTGTGATTCCTGGTCCATATGCCAGACTGATATCCTTGAAGGCAGCTTTCATGTCTCTGTGGTCCTTGAGCAGGCCTTGGGCATCACAGTTTCCCATCCTGGTCACCCTCCCCTGGACTTGATCCCTTTGTCACAGAGTCCTTTCTATAATGTGATCCTTAGAATGCCTGATCCCTCGCAGATACGAAGAAGTAGGTGAAGGGATCTCATTGGCATAGTCACAGGGTAAATGCTTTTGTTCTGTGTGCTTGCATCCAACATGAACTTTATCCAGGTAGCTTCTTGCCTTTTCTTGCAGAACACATTTCACTAATTTGTTAATCCCACAGACAGAATGTCTCCAGAACAGGGTGCCTCATTTAGTGTCATTGTGTTCCTTACAAGGTGATCATCAAGCAGGAGCCTGGAGAAGCCCCCCACATGCCCACCTCAGGAGCTACCACTCAGCCGCCTCTTCCCCAGTATGTGACTGTGAAAGGGGGTCACATGATAGCCGTATCCCCTCAGAAACAGGTCGTGGCTGCAGGAGACGGGACTGCTCAGTCACCAAAGGTACAAGTACCATCCCTCCAGGGTTTGTTAGAGGAAGGGCTAGGGCATCCATTGCATTGTATGAACCAGCTGAAAACCCGCTCAACTTGGAATCAGATGACCTGGGCTCATTTCCTGGCTACCACTGCATGACCTTGGAAGTCAGTGACTCCCTGTGAGCTCTCGTGTCCACATCTGAATGTCACAAATCAAATGTTTTCACTGCCTCACGGGGATCAGTCAGATCATGTCACTGAGGCTCTGCATCCCCAGGCCCCTCCCTAGTTTGGTTACCAGTGATTATGCTGCGAAGATTGGGGTACCCCCGAATGGCAGGAGAAGTTATAGGCAGAATCCTGATCGTAAAGACATGAGTCAGTCTGAGGTAGGGATTAAAAACAGGGTGCTGCTGGGGGACCTGAACGAGTTTGAGGCAGAAGGAGAAAAAGTCACCTCCTTTGCCACCAAGCCAAGGCCCTGCTTCCCTGAGCCTGGACTCCCTTCCTCAAATGGAGACAGGCCTCACAGCTCTCCTTTTTCATTTATGCCTCTTCTGCTGATGAGAACTCCTAGTTTTGGTAATTTTCTACATGTGTAGATTTTAGGAGAAATGTATGTATCTCTAGGAGAAGAAGAAGAAACAACAGCCCATAAACACATATGAAAAATACATCTCATCCTTCCCACTTCATAGAGTTCATTGAGGCTTCTGGTTCTTTGTCTCTACTCCACATGATTCCCTGAGAGCACTTCGTCTTAGATTGTTTGAATTACTTGCCGGGTATTCCAGTTCTAGGTACCATGATTTGAGGGATCCAGTTCAGGGACTAATAGAATGGAGAAGGCCAGGGCAGCAAGACAAGCATAGATCCAGACCAAAAATGTTTCTTCTTTGGTTTCAACTCTACACGAGAAGGCAAATGATGCAGCAGTGAGTGCGCGGCCTTTCAGAAATAGATTTGGGTCTTTTCCCTCAGTGTCTGTCAATAGTTCATATGCTAGAGAAAGGAAGAAATACATGCTCACGCAGGTTATGAAATGAAGGTAAAAGTATGACACAATTTAAATTGTTCTCTGGCTTGTCCCGTACACATTTATTTGAATTCACATGTTCTCTTTGTTACTCAACAGCGGGCCATCCTTCTGTCCTTGTCTGTCCATGTTATCATTGCCTTTCTTCAGATTCTAGGTTCTGTGTAGTCGGGTCATGTGGATCCTGCACCGCACTCTGTACGGCACCTTACGAGCCCCCACTAATGTTACATGAGTGTTGATTGAAATTACAGACGTTGTCCCTGTCCAGCTAATAATCCAGGTGTGGGAAGCCTTTAGTTTATTTCTCCTCCACACCTACTCCTAGTCAATCGACAAGGAGCTAAGTGCCTACTGTGTGCCGAGGGCTGTGTTGGGCCCTGGGGATACACGTGCAAGAGACAGTCTGAAAACTGATCTGCTGTCCTACCTGAAGATACTAAGGGACGCTCATGCTGCCAGGGTACCAGAGGAAAGGACCATAAAATGGAGTCGGCATGGCTTCCATCCTGTTTTGTCTGGAGAGGTTCCTAAGCATCCCAGGCTTTTCAGTGGAGAAAGAAAAGGCAGAATCAGGGCCCACCATAAGCAGTATTATAGTGATTTCCAGCAGCTGACATTTAACTCGAATACCGTCCTGAATGCCTGTGCCAAGAATGCATATTGCCCCAGTTACATGCCCAGAGCAGCTAGCTGTTTGCTCTTGGATGACTGGCTTAGATCTGTGTCACACACTCAAGGTACCTGATTTTACTGTTCCTGTTCCTGTGGGAATAGTCTGCACCATAAAGAATCACTTACATGCGCTAACAGCTCATTCAGAGAGGTATGGGTTTCAGCAGAAGGAGCACAGTGACGTCTGCTTTCTCTCGCATAGGTGGTTGGCGTGCCAGTTGGGTCTGCTTTGCAGTCCACAGTGAAGCAGGCCATGGCAATCAGTGGTGGCCAGATCCTGGTGGCCAAGGCCAGTTCCGCCGTTGCCAAGGCTGTTGGTCCAAAGCAAGTTGTGACCCAAGGAGTTGCCAAAGCGATTGTGAGTGGAGGTGGTGGAACCATTGTTGCTCAGCCTGTGCAGACCTTAACCAAGGCGCAGGTCACTTCCACTGGGGCCCCGAAAAGTGGATCCCAGGGTTCAGGTAAAGATATAATTGATCAGTTTGGGAAACCTCTTGGGGAAGGTGCAGCCACGCCCTGGCTCATAATTAGGTTGTAAAATTCTGCATAACATCCTTATTAGTAATCAGTGCTGCGTGATCCTGACGATCCGAGGGCATTGAAGGCATGTTGAAAGGTATTCGCTTTATCTGGCCCAGTCATAATTTGTTGAAGATCCTACAAAAAGAGTCAAAATTTACTTCCGGTTTTTATAAATAACATCTGGTAGGACTACTAAAAATAGTAGTTAACAGTCTGAAGCATAATTCTCAATTCTAACACCTCTTCTCAGAGTCATTCCAAACTCAGGTTCTAGTTAGACCATTAAAAAAAATTTGTCGTTATCTAGCTGGGCTCTTTATAGAAGGTGGAAAGGGTGTCCCATGGGGAGTCAAGAAAGCTGGGCCCCTGTTCACATGAAAGGGGAATTGCCCCAGCCTCAGTTATCAGCTACATTCTTTGTCATGTGTGTCCCATCCAGCCTGGTGTCTAAAGATCGGTTTAAATTGAATTCTCTTTTCTGTTGCTGAAAGTCTGTGATTCTTAGTAACTTATTACTCTGATATGCCTTAACACCTGCCTTTTTATGAATTTTTTTCCCTTTGGATTGTGATATAGTTGAGTTCTCTTGGCTCCTTGGCAAACTATACTCTGGGCAGTTAGCACTGTCCTCATTTCCTCTAAAAAGATAGGCGGCAGCCCCGTGCCACAACTAGCCCCACCGACGCTAGGAATGGAGTTGTCAAATGCTCCATGCAGGTCACCGAGTTTTGCTTCAAGGAGCCTCAAGTGGCATTGATTGCTGTTCATCCGCAGGCTTTATAGTGGCCTATAGAGTTGGGAGGAGCCAAAGGGCGCACTTAGCTCCGGGCAGCGTAAGATTTGGGAAGTGAGATTTCATGGTCCTTGGGACTTTGCCCTTTATTGCCTGGATGTGATCTCTCGGTCTAGAGGGTGGATCTTGAACATGATTTTTCTTGGTTTGAACCAAAATAAGTATTCCTCTTCACTGACCCAAGACTATGAGAAATTCAGCCCTGAAAAAGAGGCTCCATTGTGTTGGACAGAAAACTTGGCCAGGTGCCCAAGCATAATATCAGAGCCCTTTTCAGGATCCGTCTGAAAATGGGTATAGTCCATGGATGGGCTTGGAGCTAAGTGTTAGCAAGAGTTTATCCATTCTTTGTTGTCTCTCTCCCTCCTCCTTTTCTCCCTCACTCCCTCCCATATGCTATATACACATACGTAAGATTTTTCTGTATCTCTCTATTCATATATATCTTTATATACGTGTGTGTATATATATTTGTGTTGGCTTTGGCACCAGTAATCACAAACATTAAATAAAGAATGGTCACTGTTTATAGTCATCTTTTTCCACTGGTCATTTAAATAGCTTCGGTTTTATTTGTTACTGGTGTTTCTCTTTTCAAGTGTTTCATCACCACCTGCCTTTCTCTGTTTTTCTAGTGATGGCTACTTTGCAGCTGCCTGCCACCAATCTGGCCAACTTGGCAAATTTACCTCCCGGCACCAAATTGTACCTTACAACTAACAGCAAGAACCCTTCCGGAAAAGGAAAACTTCTGCTGATCCCTCAAGGGGCCATCCTGCGAGCCACAAACAATGCTAGTGAGTCTGTTTGAATCGCTTTGTTGGTGGGGCACTGGGCATGTTCATCTGGGATCAGTGAAGTGAGCGGATCAGGTTGAAGGCGCAGAGGGCAGTTCTAATCTGCTATGAAGGGCTTCTTCATAGTGTAGCCTTGACAGCCTCACTTTACTTTGGGTCAGAAATGACCGGCATCCAGCAGGAAATGCATTTTCATGGTCAGGTGGCATGGGAGAAGCACACAAGGGAAAGCCTCCTTGGGTATCCTTTCTGAGGGTCTCAGCTCAGCTGCTTTTTTCTTTCTAATTTTTGTCTCTTCTGATACCAGAAAAATGTGCTCATTCGAAGTAATATTTGTGTGTCACTGAGGATGAAGGGACAAAATCAGATGCTTTGGGTGTATTCTAGTGGCAGGGGCTGGGGCCCGGGCCCGGGAGGAGTCATTAATTTCAGGTGACACTGAGAAGGAAAAGACAAGTAAAGCTCCCTGCCTCCCAACCTAGAATTATGACTGCTGATCAGAAGTCAGTCCCTCCTCACAAAATGGCATAACCCCTAGCATCTGAGATAAGTCTTAGAGTTGTCCATGTACCACAGCTCACACTGTCCCCAATCCTGTACCCTCTGTCACTCCCAACCTCTTCCCTCACCCCAATCCTGTACCCCTTCTTGCTTTCATTTCTATTCCTGCCTATTAACAAGCTCCAAGGTAAATGTCAGACATTTCCCAACACCACTGTTTAGGGCTGGGGGAGCTCTGCTCTGGGGTTCCTGGCATGCCTTCAGGGGTCTCTGTGAGCCGCGCTGCCTTTGGGTGGTATTGTCTTGGCTGAAGTTCACTTACTGTCTGCCCCTGAATGCAACCCACCCATGTGGACTGGCTGCCCTGGGTGGGGAACAAGACTCTTTCCTTCCTTGTCCTTGACAAGCCAGGTGGGCTGAAATGCACCAGTACCTATAGGTAGGAAAGGGCATTCTGAGCTAGGTCTAAACAAAGAAGTTCTAGACGGTCATCTTGAGTGCACTGTAGACAATCAACCAAATGGATGGGATGCAGGAAGAAAAGCCTCAATTTAATGGTCATCTCCTCGGGTCCTAAGAGATGAAACTTTAACAACTAATGGTGTGTTTGTTTAGTCTATGGAGGTAGTGGTCCTAAAGTGGAAGATTTACACTCTCCCTGCCTGGCATTTTCTTCCCTTTGTGTAAACACCAGGATAATTGAAATCCAATTAAATCTCTTTTTTAAATTTTTAAAAAAAATTATTCCTAACTTAAATATATAGTGACCAAAAGAAAGAGAACATTTCCATGTACTAAGCATAACATCAGAAGAGGATTCAATATAAAACCATAAATTTCCATTTCATACTTGCCTTTTTTCTCTTTGCACCTTCACCTTGCCATGGGGGGGTTGTGTGTGTGCGCGCGCGCGCGTGTCTAAAAGCCATACTTTGTATGCTTCTGTTTATCAGTTCTTTTTCTGGAGGTGGATAGGTCCTTTGTAGTTGATTTGACTATATATTCAGAAGGACTTAGTTGTTCAGAGTTGTTCTTAGAACAGTACTGCTGTTAGTGTGTGTACAGTGTTCTCTTGATTCTGCTCATTTCACTCTTCGTTATTTCATTCAGGTCATTCCATGTTTTTCTAAAACCACCCAGCTCATCGTTTTTATAGCAGAGTAATATTCCATCATGATCACATACCACAACTTGTTCAGCCATTCCCCAGTTAACAGATATCCCCTCAATTTCCAGTTCTTTGCCACCACAAATAGTGCTGCTATAAATATTTTAGAACATGTAAGTTCTTTTCCTTTTTGCCTAATCACCTTGAGAAACAAATCTAGTAGTGGTATCATTAGGTCAAAGGTCACATAATTCCAGATTGCTCTCCAAAATGGTTATGTCAATTCACAGCTTCACCAAAAATGATTTAATGTCCCAGCTTGTCCACATCCCTTTCTTTTGTTTTAGCCAATCTGATAGGTGTAAAGTGATATCTCAAGGTTATTTTAATTTTTTCATGTGACTAGGTTTGATTTCTTCATTGAAAACCTGCCATATCCTTTGACAGTTTATCAATTGAGGAATAGTTCATATTATAAATGATACAATTCTTTATGTAGTTGGGATATGAGACCTGTATCTGAGAAACTGTCTAAAAGTTTTTTCCAATTTTTCTGCTTTCCTTCTGATCTTGACTACATTGGTTTTATTTGTGCAAAAACTTTTTAATTTAATATAATTAAAATTATCCATTTTACACCTCACAATGCTCTCTGTATCTCATATTTGTAAATTGTTCTCCTATCCATAAGTCTGATAGGCAGTGTGATCCACGTTCTTCTAATTTTCTTGTGGTATCTCCTTTCATATTTAGGTCACGTATCCATTTTGACTTTATCTTGGTAAATGACATAAGATACTGGTCTTTGCCCAGTTTCTGCCAGACTACTTTCAGCTTTCCCAACAATTTCTATCAAATAATGAATTCTTATCCTAAAGCTTAAATCTTTACATTTGTCAAACACAAGGTTCCTGTAGTCATTTGCTACAGTGTGTTGTATGTCTCCTCTGTTCCACTGATCTACCTTTCTATTTTTAGCCCAGTACCAGATAGTTTTGATAATTACTGCCATAGAGTATAGTTTGTTATCTAGTACTGTTAAACTTCCTTCTTTATATTTTTTTCATCAGTTCCTTTGATATGCTTGACCTTTTTTCTTCCAAATCAACTTCGTTATTATTTTTTCTAGCTCAGTAAAATAATTTTTTGGCAATTTAATTGGGATGGCATTGAATAAATAGATTAGATAAAATTCTCGTTTTTATTATGTTGTCTCTGCCTACCCATGCACAATTAATATTTCTCCAGTTATTTAAATCTGACTTTATTTATATAAAAAGTGTTTTATAATTATGTTCTTGGGTTTGTTTTGGCAGTTACACTCCAGGTATTTTATACTGTCTGCAATTATTTTACATGGGGCATTTCTTACTATCTTTTCTTGCAGGGTTTTGTAGGTGACATAGAAATGCTGATTATTTAAGTGGGTTTATTTTATATCTTGGTACTTTGCTAAAATTATTGTTTCCACTAACTTTTTAGTGGAATCTTTAGGATTTTCCAAGTGTATCACCATATCATCTGCAAAAAAAGATTGTTTTGTTACCTCATTGCCCATTCTGATTGCTTTGATTTCTTTTTTCTTCTCTTATTGATATTGCTAGGATTTTCAATACTGCATTGAATAATATTAATGACAATGATCACTCCTGATCTTATTGGGAAGGCTTCTAGCTTATGCCCATTACAAATAATGCTTGCTGATGGTTTTAGATAGATGCTTCTTATCATTTTAAGGAAGAATCCCTTTATACCTATGCTTTCAAATGTTTTTAATAGGAATGAGTGCTGTATTTTATCAAAAGCTTTTTCTGCATCTATTGATATATAATTTTTGATACTTTTCTTATTGATAGACTCAGTTGTATTATTAGTTTTCCTTATGTTGAACCATCCCTGCATTCCTGGTACAAATCTCACTTGGTCACAATGTATAATATTTGTAACATTGTTGTAGTCTCCTGGCTGATATTTGATTTAGGATTTTTGTATCCATATTCGTTAATGAAATTGGTCTTTAATTTTCTTTCTCTGTTTTGGCTCTTCCTAATTTAAATATCAATACTATGTTTCATAAAAGGAGTTTGGCAAGACTCCTTTATCTGTTATTTCAAATAATTTACTTAATGTTGGAATTAGTTGATCTTTAAATATTTGGTAGAATTCTCTTGTAGATCCGTCTGGTCCTGATAGTTTTTCTTAGGAAGCTCATTTATGACCTGTTCTATTTCTTCTTCTATTTAAAATAGGTTTATTTAGATATTCTATTTCCTCCCTCTGTTACTCTAGGCATTTTATATTTTTGTAAATATTTGTCCATTTCACTTCAATTGTTCCATTTATTGGCATATATTTGGCCAAAATAACTCCATGTAATTGCTTTGATTTCATCTTCATTAGTGGTATATTCACTCTTTGCATTTTTAAAACTAGTGATTTGGTTTTCTTCTCTCTCTCCTTCCCCCTCTCTCTGTCTGTCTCACATATCATATTAACCAGTAGTTTAACTATTTTCTTTGGGTTTTTTTTTCCTAAAACCAACTCCTAATTTTATTTATTAATTTAGTGGTTTTCTTCTTAATTTTATTAATCTTACCTTTAATTTTTAAGATTTCTAATTTGGTGTGTAATTGGAGATTTTTGATTTGTTCTTTTTCATTATTTTAATTACATACCCAGTTCATTGGTCTGCTCTTTCTATATTTTATTGATATAAGCATTTAGAGATACAAATTTTCCTCTAATTACTGCTTTTACTGCAAACCATTGGTTTTGAAATGTTGTTTCATTATTATTATTCCCTTTAATGAAATTAATTTTTGTTTCTATGATCTGTTATTTAACCAACTCATTCTTTAAGTTTAGGTTGTTTCATCTCCAGTTACTTTTTGATCTGTGATTCCATATGGAATATAATTTTTATTGCATTTTGATCTGAAAAGCTTGCATTTAATATTTCTGCTTTTCTGCATTTAACTGTAAAGTTTTTATGCCCTAATGTATGGTCAATTTTTTGGGGGGGGGGAAGAGGGAAGGCAGGACAATTGGGGTTTGCCTTTCCCAAGGTCACACAGTTAGTAAATGTGTCAAGTGTCTGAAGCCAAATTTGAACTCAGGTCCTCCTGACTCCGGGGCCGGTGCTCTACTTAGCACACCACCTAGCTGTCCCTATATGGTCAATTTTTGTAAAGGTACCATATACCACTGAGAAAAAGGTATATTCCTTTCTATTCCCACTCATTTTTTTCTATATATCTATATATTTAGCTTATCTAAAATTCTGTTCACATCCTTGACTTTTTTCATATTTATTTTTTTTTGTTAGATTTATCTAACTTTGAGAGGACAAGGTTAGAGTTTCCCACTATTGTAATGCTGCTGTTTCCGCCTATTATTCGTTTAACTTTTCCTTTTAAAATTTTGATGCTGTAGCATTTGGTGAATATAGATTTAGCATTGATATTGCTTCATTTTCTATGGTACCTTTTGTCACAATGTAGTTTCCTTGTTTATCTCTTTTAATTAAATCTGTTTTAGCTTTAACTTTGTCTGACCTCATGATTGTTATCCCTGCTTTTTTTATATCGACTGAAGCATAATGCATTCTACTCCAGCCCTTTATTTTAACTATGTGTAACTCTCATTTTTAAATGTGTTTCTTGTAAACAATATATTGTGGGATTCTGATTTTCAGTCCATTCTGCTATCCCTTTCCATTTTATGGGTGAGTCCATTCCATTCACATTCAAACTTATAATAACTATTTGTGTGTTTCCCTCCATCCTATTTTTCCTTACTGTTATCCTTCTTACCCTATTTTTTAAAATCGTCCCATCCTGTTCACAAGTCTAATTTACTTCTAACCACTACCTCCCTAACCCACACCTTTTTAAAGAATCCCTCCCTTATCCTCAACCCTTACACTTCTGTTCCTTAATTTACCCACTTCTCTAAGAGTCCCTCCCTTATTCTCTGTCCTCTCCCCCCACGTTGGTCTACATACCCTTCTAAAACTTCCCTCCCTTATTCTGTCTCCTCACCCTCCTGTTTCTTCATAAATTTGGAACTTTTATACCCTTCTAGATATATATGTTATTCTCTCTTCAACCCATTTCCAATGAAAATAAGATTACAGCACTACCAGCCCTCCACCCCTACCTGCTTCCTCTGTAACAGTTCTTCCATTCCCACCCAGTTTGTATGAGATAATTGCTCTGTTTTACCTCTCCCTACCCAATTTTGTTTGTTAAAATCATCCCATCACACTTAACTCTGCCCCAAGCTTTCTATCTATGTGTGTTCTTTTGAACTACTCAAGTAATGGTAACATTCTTAAGAGTACAGATAACATTTTCTCATGTAAGAAGTAAACAGTTTCACCTTATTTAGTCCCTTATAATTGGTCTTTAGAGTTTACCTTGTGTTTTTCCTAGATCTTATATGTCAGATTTTCCATTGAGTTCTGGTCTTTTTGTCACAGATACCTGAAAGTCTTTCAGTTCATTAACTGTCCTTTTTTTTCCCCCTTAGGATTATGCTGGGTGAGTTACTTTTGGTTGTAACCCCAGCTCCTTTGCTCTTAAAATATAATCTTCTAAGCCCTTCAGTCTTTTAATGTAGAAGCTGTTAGATTTTATGTCATTCTGACTGTAGCTCCAGAGTGTTTAAATTGTGATTTTCTTGTTGCTTATAGTATTTTCTCCTTGACTAGGAGCTTTGAAACTTGTCTATAATATTTCTATGAGTTTTCATCTTGGGAATTGCTTTTAGATGGTGATTGGTGGATATTTTCTATTTCTGTTTTACCCCCTCATTCTAGAACTTCAGGGCAACTTTCTTTAGTAATTTTTTGCAATATTGTATCTAGAGCCTTTTTTTGATCATAGCTTTCAGGTAGTCCATCAATTCTTATATCGCCTCTCCTTGATCTGTTCTCCAGATCAGTTGTTTTTCTAGTGAGGTTTCACATTTTCTTCTATTTTTTTTATTCTTTTTATTTTGTTTTATTATTTCTTGGTGTTTTATAATGTCATTAGCTTCCTCTTGCCTGATTTTAGTTTTAAAGGGATTATTTTCTTCATTAAGTTTATTTTATCTTCCAGTTGGTTGACTTTCTTTCCACAGTTTTCTTGATTTTCTTGGATCGTTCTTATTTTTTTCCTAAATTTTCCTTGACCTTTCTTATATGGTTTTTAAAGTCCTTTTTAAGCTCTTCCAAGAACTCTTTTTGGACATGTGACCATTTGACATTTTTCTTTGAAGTAGGAGTAACTTTTTTAATTTCACTGCCTTCTGAATTTTAACCCAGATCTCCTCTATCCGCATAGTGAGTACATATGGTAGAGTTCTTTCTCCTTTTCTTACTCATTATTTTTTTCTTAAGCAGCTTATTATAGTCCAGAGGAGGGGAGGTGTTTGGGGTGGGGGTGATGTCTCAGACTTCAGGTTTTTCTTAGTTGTTTTCTGATCTCTGTTTTGAGGGCCTGACCTTGGGTACTCTTCTCTGCTCCTGAGCCACAGCCAGGACCCCAGCCATGCTATTATTGCAAATGCTTTTGCTCCCTGCCATCTCTCCTGCTACTGCATACTTTAGCTTTCTCCTCTGCCTTGGAATCGAAACCAAGGACTCTCCTCTCCAGAAAATGCCTGCAGCCTGCAGGGTGCCCGCCCCTCGGCTGCCGCACTCACCTGGTGTTTGCTCACTCCTGCTAGTCCACAGCTGCAGCCCAGGACTGGGTCTGGTCAGCACGCCTGGACAACAGCAGAGAGTCTGACTGCGCACACTTGTGAGGTGAAAGTTCTTGAAGGGAGGCTGCCCCAGGGTTTGCTGTGTGGTGATTCAGCAGAGTTGGCTTGGAGGTGTATGCACTTCACTAGAGCCAAGCCTCTAGCCTTTCTGAGGTCCTCTCAAATAACTGCTTTCCTGGACTTTATTTTTACCACTCTCAGTTCACTTTGAGGCAATATTTTGTCTTGTTTGTTGGGGAAATTTGGAGAGCCCAGGGTTTCAAGTCTTATCTATCTCATCATCTCCCCAGAATCCTCTCCTAAATCTCTAGGAATCATTCTTTTCCCTAATCTGCTTTGAGGGGTTGCCAGAGTCCTCAGGACTGGAAACTTCTGTTACTGGGAGGAGAGCTGATGGGATATGGGTCAGAAAAGTTGGAAGAGTCTGAAAGCTGAGGGATAGTAGTTGGGACTAGAGGTCTGGAAAAGAATGGGCATTTGAAGTTATTGTGAATGTAAAAAAATTCTGAACTTAGTACAGGGAGGGAAAGCCAAACAGGAAGAACACAGTCTCTGAGTTTCAATAAAATCCAAGAGAGTTATTTGAGAATGTGGGATGGCCCCAGATTCGGTGACCATTTATTTGTCTGAACACAAAGATACTTGAGGGAGATCAGTCATATTCTTGGCTGAAAAATGCCAATATCTAACTTTCCTCCCCTGTTCTCCCACACTAAGGCACAAAGAGCTTTTCAGACCTGTCTCCACTGTATTTGGAATTTGTCCATTTACTTCCTGATCAGATAGATAATGAAGAGACTTCAAGACCACTCCTGGCTCTGGAGAATGGATGTCTGTTTGGAAAAAATCCAGTATACTTCAGAGGGAGAGGGAGGCTCAGAGGGACGCGAGGGATGATGGCACCTCTTTGTATTCCAGACCTCCAGGGAGGAGCTTCTGCAGCCGGAGGCAGCAGTGGTGGTGCAGGAGCACAGGGTGCGAGCCCCGCAGGGGTGTCCCCGCATTTGACCTACACGTCCTATATCCTCAAGCAAACTCCACAGGTTTGGGTCCTTCATTTCTGCTCTTTTGAAATTCCTTGGAGACTGAAAAGTTGGAGGGGTTATTTAGGACCAGCCTTGGGGTGCAGTCGCCCTCCTCTAGAATGTTGCCATTGGGAACAAGGATTGACATCTCTTTGTCATGGGGCTCCACCAGCCAGTCCGGTATTTGGGAGGCTGGGGCCGGTGTTGTTTAGTCAAATGCACATAGAATTGAGCAGCGTTTGAAGGTCTGTTTTTATACTTCGTTGATAGGGTCCTCCCTTCCTCCCAGCACATGAGCATGCCTTCGTCTGTCCCAGCCCATAGCTATCCTCCACAGAAGATTTACCCATCTTGTCAGAGGCCATCCTCTACATTTAAAAAAAAAATCCATCGTGAACCTAGCATTAAATATCAACATAAGGTCCTTCCAACTCAAGACCTAGGAGAGACTACGATAGCTTTCAGTAGCTCACCCCTGCAGATCTCCATTGGGTTTTTGTTCATTTCTGTTCCTTTTTCCTTTTGTTCACTTATATCTGTTGTGGGTACCTGGTGCTTCTGGCTCTGCTTTTCTTACTTTATGTGATTTCCTAAAGCTCTTCTCAGATTTCCCCTCTGGTTGGACAATTACACGTTTCCAGGTTCTGATAAGATAATTGGATTGTTTTGGAACTTGGACTGCATCCTGACTACTAAGTTACTTTCTAAAAAGATTCTATTAATTTGCACCGACCAGCAACGACCACGGATACCTGTTCACCTACCTCTGTCCTGTCCTTCCAGCACTTAGTTTGTATTGCTGTTCATTTTTTGTTGCTATTTTAGTGAGTGCAAAGTTGTTTCAATTTTCATGTCAGCATTACTAGTGAGATTGAGCATCTTTTCAGCTGATTATTAACAATTTGTTTCCAAGTTGAAAATCGTTTCTGTCCTTTGAGGATGGGAAGTTGCCATTGTAAATGTTTAATTGCTCTATGTATTTTAATTGTTGATTTTTAAAATCTGTTATGTCTTATATTTTCCCCAATCTGTTCTATCCTTTGATTTTTTTTTGTTATACAGAAATTTTTATTTTAATGTAAAAAGCACAACTATATTCACCTTAAGTATTCAAATTTGTTGACGAGGAAAAATTAAGAGAGAAATTCTTTCCTTTTTCTTGCATTTTTTTAAGACTTAGGAATTTGCATTTAACTCTTAATTTTTGGAATTAAGTAAGGGTCTGGCTAAAAATAGATTTTTCATGGTATCCCCAATGGAAGTATTATTAACACTACAATGACCGGCTGTATCATTTGTATTGACACACAGAGTCTAAAGTAATTTTACCATAACTTAATATAAATTATTCTAAGTATGGAGATACACTTTCTGGATACAGTCACAAGAAAATATTACAATTTTACTTTGAAATAGAAGTTTTCATCCTACTATCTTTTTTTTTGTGCATTATGCATTTCAAAAATGTACTGCATCAGTGGATGCAGCTTGGTATTTCAAGGAGACTGAATCCTGCATCCTCCACTTAAGTTGTATTCTGATGCCTTCTAAATGGTGAGGAAGCCATGTTGGGTTTTCCAAGGTCTCTCCAGTGTAGCACCAGATTTGTCAGTGTCTCTGAAGCTGGAGAGACTTCGAGTAACAGATTTTATGTCTGCCTTGAAAGGCCAGCCCAGCTGGTCATCATCAGGTTGTCACTACAGGATGCATTTTTTTATCCATAGCAAATTATGAACATGGAGTTGCTGCTGGAGCTCCTCCACTGAGAGGAAATCCTGCATCCCTTGAACTGTGGGAGTGGTAGTTGTACACGAGAGAAAGCAAATGAGCATTTTTATCATTCTATAAGACCCTTGGTGTGTTGTTCCTGTGTCCTTCGCCATTAGTATATAGCAAAGTCATTTTCAGATTATCTGGGAAAGGGGTGGGAGAGATTGTGGTTTGGGATTAGAGAGGGAAGACACCCATTCTTCCACCATCCCCTTGTCTCTCTCAGAATCACCTGTGGCAGTATAATCCAGATAGGATTGACATGTGTTAGCTAGCTCACTTGATGTTTGTCTTCTGAATATTGTGAGTGATGCACTGTGCTGGGGAGCTTTACATTTCTGTGCTGATGGAATTTCGGAATCTAAAGAAAGCTCTGTTTGCTATAACAAAGCCTCCTTTTGTGACTTAAGGATAGCTGGTAGTGATTCCAATCTTGTTGCTTTTCCTTTTTTTGTCTCCAGGGCACATTTTTAGTTGGCCAGCCATCCCCTCAGAGTTCTGGAAAGCAGTTGGCAACTGGGTCAGTGGTTCAGGGCAATTTGGGAGTCAATGCATCGTCCACACAAGGACAACAAGCATTAAAAGTCATCTCTGGGCAAAAAACAGCTTTGTTCACCCAGGTAATATGCCCTGCTCCCTCCCAACCCATTTCCTCTTACTTTCTTTCAGTTCTTTCCTCCTTCCCTCCTTGTGTCCCTTCCTTCCTCCTTTCCTTCTCTATTTGACTTGGTCCTTCTAAAGGAAATTCCCTCTTTCTCTCATGAGATTGCCATCTCATGTGTCCTCTAAGCGTCTTCATTTTATCCAACAGTAAATATTGACAAGGAGAACTATTGCCTCTTTCTGAAAATAGAGAAGAGAGTGCTTGGCTAGGTAGAGGGGATTTTAAATGTCTCCCAGAAGAGATGAGGCAGCCCTTGACTATTTCATGGTTTCTTCTTATGGGTGGCTTATGGGTGGCTTTTCTTCACATGGTCTCAGTTCAGTTCAACAAACTTTTATTTGATGCCTCCTATATGAGCTGGACATAAAACCAAATGGTCTCCACCTCCAAGAAGCCGCTTCGTTGCGCCGGTGGCAAAGAGTACATCAGACAGTGTATGTGAAAACTGTGCCTTAGGGAGCCCTGAGAACAGGAGGGCTCCAGAAGGACATCGGGCAGGATGTGGCCCATCGAACTGGGCTACGTAGGACGCTGCCTGTGTCTCCTCTACTACCAGCAGGCGACATTGGCTCCACCTAATACTGGATCTCATTCCACTCTCACCTCGGTGTTTGCTAGGCCAGTGCTGTCATCCTATCCCTGATTTACTTACAGGGAAACTGAGGTTCAGAGAAATCAGGGACTTGCCCACATGGGTCAGGCATGGATTTGGGCGCTCACCTCCTAACACCACCATTCTGTTCACTCTGCTGCACGGCCTCTTGGTGTGATTTGTAGAGGTCCTATAAAGCAGAGGTGGGAGGCTTTCCTGACAGAGGGCAGCCTCTGCAGAGGAGCTGGTGTGTCATTAGGTCGCTCCACCTAGAGTGGAGAGCGGGTAAAGGGAGTGCCGTGGAGTGAGGCTGGCAGAGCACTGTGGCGGCAGTCAGATTGTGGAAGGATGAGGATTTGGAATTTTGTCCACTATAGACTCACTGAAGATTCTTCAAGTATGTGGATTGCATTAATAGCCGCTGGTGTTTTTGTATGAAGTAACCTGTCAAGTATTTGCTAGGTCTTCAATGTGCCGGAAGGTACCTTCGCTATTCCAGCCCTCTCGCCAGTTACTTAGCACACCAGAACAATGTTCAGCTGTTCTTTAGTATCAAAATGCTTGAAGCACATTCGTGGTATCACTATTTCATTCAATTGTATTTGTCCCTGAGTGTTCTTCATTTGATACAAGTGAAAATAGTAGGAGAGGCAGCTTGGGGTAGTGGATAGAAGGCCCGCCTTCTGGGAGATCCGGCTTCAAGTCTGCACAGTGTGCTGGCTTTGTGACCAGGTCGAGCCGTCTAACCAGCTGCTCAGGGCCCCAGGCACTTCTCTTAGTCTGTAAGGGACAGAGGAGTCATTGGAGTTACATCCATTACATAGTGGAAAGAATTTCCACACTGGGGAAAAAACAGGAGATATATTATGAACTGCGTTTTAAAACTGTAGCCGGGCACCCTTAAAAACAACGTTGATTTGTGCTTCCAGATTCTGGTTTCCAGATGCATTTATTCACATGCCCTAAATCAGGACTGTCCAAAATGCGGCCCACGAGCAGAAATTTACATAAATACTTTAGTAAACAAAGCCGAGCTACTGCAGAGCTCTCACTAAAATAGCAGATCAAAATATATTGTCCGTTGTTTCCATAAAAACCTAAGGTTGGACAGCCCTGGTCTAGAGCATTGTCAGGTTAAGAAGCTATTAGCTTTGACTTTGGTGCGAGAGTGCACCAGGGCCCCCTTCCCACCTGCCCATCATAGGTTCACGTAGCTCAGGTCATAATTATCCTTGGGGTACTCTTAATTCTTGAGCTGCCTTATAAATGTAATTGAGGCACCTGCTGACCACTGCATCATCATAACTTACACATAATTTCTTTGTACAGGCAAGCCCTGGTGGGCAGGCATCTCTGATGAAAATATCTGATGGCTCTTTGAAGTCTGTGCCAGCCACCACCCCACTGTCCAAGCCTGGGACCACCGTCCTGAGAGTCGCAGGGGGCGTCATCACTACTGCTGCCTCCCCAGCTGTCTCTCTCTCTGCCAATGGAGTTGTACAGCAGGTAAGGAGCGCCAAGGTGGCAAGGAAAATGATCATAGGACTTTGGGCAAAATTCACAGTGAGAGCAACATGGCAGCTATTCCCTCTGCTGCCACAGAGCACTGTGGAGGGTGGCCTTTCTCCTAGGCCAGTCTCCCAGTAGAGACAGACCACCCCTTAGGACTCTGTGACCATTCCTGCTTTTGACCCCTTCCCTTGCTTTGGGCTTCTTAGCTTATTTTCAGATGTTCATTTATGTGCTGAGGGTTTTAAGAGCAGAGGAGATGACATTATAGGAAGAAAGGCGAGTATGGCCAGGTAGCACTTGTAACCAGTACTGATTTGTACTTGGAGAATGGGCCCCCAAGCTCGCTAACCAAGATGGCCTTTTGGTGAATGACTGCTCATCTTGGTGCCCTGGTGATGGTTTTGATTCCTTCTTTGATAGCAAGAGTGAAGGAGCATGTCCTGAGCATGCACGACTCTCGAGTCAGAGATCCCAGAGCACCAGCTTTCATCAGTCTTGTAGGATGTGAATATAGAAGCAGCCCAGAAAAAAATGGAGTTTTACAGAAGGCAGGAGGGGAAAATAAGGGTATACACACTAGAAGGGGGAAGAGAACAACCCCTGGAGCTGTGGCTTTGTTTCCCAACCTTGATTTGGTAGTTGCTGTGACAGGCAGTATCCTCTCCTTATCATAGTTGTGGCCAGAAGTCTGAGCCAGTTCTTTTCACAGCACGGCATTTCTGTTATCGCAGTGGCAGCATGAAAGCTGAGCCAGAAATTCTCTTGCACACAAGAGTGATGGCTTGAGATTATTGCCTTTCTGTCAAGTAGGATTTCCTCTTAGTTACCCTCAATGTTTATTTGTTAAGAAGAGCCCCCTTGTTCTAATAGGATGGGATTTGGTCCATGTGCGTTTGTTTTGAGGTGGAGCTTCTTCCAAGGAGAAATTGGACACATCAGTAGCAGTGTTTGGCCCTTACCATATCGCTCTTAACATGCTGAGCGTGGTGTGCCTCTGTTGGCTATAAGGTGTGTAAGGTGCAGGAAGCAAGAAAATGGTGCTAGGCCTCCTGAGTGTTCTGGGACAAATGGGCAAGGAAGGAGCCCAGCACAGCAGCAGCTAACTGAACGTGATTCAGACCAAAATTGCCCTGAGGATTAAATCTAACTGATGTATCTTCATAGCAAAAACCTGACATGCTGTAGTTCCCAGAAGGGTTTTCATTGCACTTACCCTCAAAAGTTATGAATATATCACTTCTTTGGCTACAAGCGCTTGCAAATAACTTCCTCCCAAATTCCCACAGAGTTAACTGACTCTGTTGGCCCAGTGAGACAGCCTCTTATTTCCTGAAGATTGAAGACATAAGACATAAGACTACCCTTCATTCGTATAGCTCTTAAGCCTTCTCAAAGCAAACCATAGGCATTCTACCTCTTGACACAGAGGCTGGTGCACATAGCCTTGCTCAGTAGACGATTTAAGGGTAGTGTCTGGGGGCTTTTTTTTTTTCAGATGCATGTCTGAGCTGTTATTACAGGATGCCCCATCATTCAAAGGAAGTCAGCTTTGACATTGGTGACTTTGTTAACATGACAAAGTAGGAATGTATGGTTTTAACTGAAATGCTGTGAGATTGGTGAATTTTAGGTGAAGAAACATTCCCAAAAGGTATTTAACAGTAGTGTGGTCAGCCTGGGGAATGTGGTGAACCAGGAGATCGGTCAATAGGACCCATTCCGTTCAAGAGAAAATTCAGTATTTGTAGGGAAGGATGTGCAAAGTTTTTATATGGATGATGTTAAACAGTTCTCTACGTCTGTAGAAGACAGAAAAACTAGAAATGGGCTTCAACTAAATGAGGAGAAATGGAGACTTATAAGAAACAGTGCTTACCTGTCAAGGTGGTAAGCCCTGAAATGCACAGTCAGGAGCTGTGGTGAGTCTTCACCGGTGCAGGTCTTGAAATTGAGAAGACTTTTTCCTTTATGATTTGGAAATTCACCTGCTCCCATGTGAGGGGCTCAGTCTGGCGGTTTCTCTGCTGGTTCATGGGATATGAAATCTCAGGAAATAGGTCCATAGTTGGCCCTGGAACATAGTTCTCTAGCAGAGCGTCAAGCTTTTCTTGTCTTTTGAGGACTAACTGTAATCGCACTTGTGGACGGTCACTCTTCTTATCCCTTACCTCTGTCTCTATCATTCCTTCTCTGGGGAGGAGCCTGAATGCCTCCCTAGTCTGCTTAATGCTGCTCATGAGAGCACTGACAAAGTTTGCCTTCTCAGAATGCTCAAAGTGCTTGCCATGTAGAAAGAATGGGGCGAGGGGGGTTCATCATGATAGGTGTACATGACAAATAGCATAGGTTTAAAATTGGCTTTGATTCCCTTCAGTTCCTTGGCTAAGGGAATTACTGTAGGGAATTCTCAGCAGTGCAGGTAAGGACCTTTCTGAAGTCAAAGACAGCTTCCTGGGTGAACTGAAAGATTCAGGGACTTTCTCAGGCATTTTGTTATGGGTGCAGGACCTGAACCCAGATCTAGCCACCATGCCACACTGCCATTCTCATTCTGATAAAAATTATTAAAAGATGGAAAGGTAATTGTGTCTTTTTTTAACTTCTGTTATTCCTGGTGCTGCTGATGAGCAGTCAGAAGGAGCAGCTTCCAGCTCTACATCAGCGGTGGGACCTAGTGGGAAAGCTTGTGGGCAGCAGTCACTGTGTGTGACCCCAGCCCAGGCGGGGCCCGTGGGAGCCCACAGAGCTGGCGCCTCCACCGTCATCAGTGCCACATCTCTGATGTCCGCAGCAACACCTGTCTCGGGCAAAGCTGCCGTCTCAGGTAAATGGCCTCTCTTTGTTCTCTTCTGACAGTCAAGGCCCTCTAGAATCTGCCTCTGGCCTGCTCTCCCAACTTTAGCCGTGGGCAGCTCCTCCTTAGGGATTCCGAATCGATGCCGCTCCCTCTTCCTGGACTGCCTGCACAGTGCCCCTCCAATTCCTCCCCATTTGGTCCGCTGACCTTCTTCCCATCCCCAGTTCCCGAGAGGCTTCCTCTGATTGCCCATCAGTGATATTGCATGTTTAGATTAGTTTGTGATGCCCCAGCCAGGTTGAACAGCAGTGAGGCCTTCATTTAGTCGTTGTTCCACCGTTCCCCAGCAGCTCAGGATCGATCTCTTACTAACTGGGTGACCAGCTGACCTTTTCTGAGCCTCAGTTTACCCTCTGTCAATCAGGTATAAGAACTCCTCCCTCAGGCTGTACAGATCAAATGAGACACTCTCTGTAAAGCGCTTTGCGCATCTTCAGTGTTTCCGTAGCGACTGCAGCTCCTGCCACTGTTAACTGAGCCCAGATTGGCTCCATAGAACCGTGGAAGTAGAGCAGCAGGAAACCATTTAGTCCTAACACATCCCCCTCCCCCAGTTTACAGGTGAGGAAACTGAGGCCCTGAGAGCTGAAGGGGCTTGCCAGAAGGGTCCCTAGAATCTGTCTCATCAACCACTTATTTTACAAATGGGTCGGAAGTTTCAGTCACCAAAAAGTATTTATGTGCTTGGAAGCGCGTGTGAGTGCTTCTTATGGGATTCCTCGTAAGTTAGGTGTGGATGACGTTTCCATAGAGAAAATTCTGTGAGAGAAACGCTAAGTCTTCAGTGAGCAGTGGTTTTTTAATCTTCTCTAACCTTTATCTGGGCTGTTAGAGAGTTGATTTTATAGGCCCCATCTTTGTCCTTTATTGCATCTTTAAGGCTCCATTTCCTGATGGTGGGAAAACTACATTCTAGTCTTGACTGTGACCTTGAGCCAGTCCTTTAACCAACCTGAGCCAGAACTTCTTCATGTAGAAAATATGGCACAGTTTCCTTCTGGCCTCCAAATCTGCTGCTTCTAAGCCCTCACTTGTTAGTCATTTTTTTTTCTTAGCTATGTGGCTGTAGTGGCCTGTGAAAATGACAAAAATATAAAATGACTGACAGCCCTGGGCAGCTGTGGTTCCGTGGTGATTGTTGTAAAGGGACATGGATTTAACACTTGTCCTTCTCGGTTTGCCTCAGTCTGACCTTGGGTTTCCCCCTGAGAGATCAAAGAAAGAGGAAAATGATCCAAATGAAAATATTTATAGAAACTCTCTTTGTGGTAGCAAGGGACTGGAAGTCAAGGGGGGAGTAGCTGTCACTTGGGGAATTGCTAAACCAGTGCTGGTACATGAATGTAATGAAAGACAATTGTACTGTAAGAAATGAGGAAATCTATGATGTCGGAGAGGCCTGGGTAGACTTGCAGGAGCAGATGCACAGTGAGGTGAGCAAAACTGATAGAATCATTTCTGTGATAACAACAACATTGTAAAGACAGACAGCTGGGAGAGACTTAAGAACGTGGATCAAGGCAGTACCAGCCAGGAGTCTGGAGCACCTTTTGGGAAACACCTCTGGAAAGAGGGGTAAAAGACTCAGTTTGCAGAATGATGCATCTGGTTTTGGGCCCTGACCAGTGCAAGAATTTGTTTTGACTACACATATTTGTTTATTTTTAATGGGGTGGGAGAGATGGGAAGGAGAGAAAATAGATTTTTGTTTATTTTTTAAAATGAAATTAAATTTAGAAAAAAAAATTAAAAAAGGAGGCGAAGGTGCATCAATTTTAAAACAAAAACTATATTGGAAAATATTCAGGATCAAAAAATGAAAGAGGCCAGAGGTTTATAGTAGGTTCATACCTGCACATCATAAATACTTTATTCAAGTCAGAAGGTACCAGATGTAGTGAGTGCTAAATGGCATCCTGATCATGAACTGTACCAGTTATTTCAGAATAGCCATCTATATACAGTCAGAACATTGACTGGTGAAAGCAAAAGTCAGGCAAATACCAGAGGAAGAGAAAGGATAAAAATGAAAAGACACCAAGTGTTATTTCACCTGACGTGTGTGACTTTCGATTCCAAAAATTGGAATATAGCAAAAATAGAGTGTATCAACTTGATGGACATTTTTAGGGAAGTTTGACCAATGTAATAGAGTTACCACAATAAAAAAAATTTTTGAAAAAGTAAAGCTGGGGGGACAAAACTGCATCATCGAGAAAATACTTTTATTTCCTTGCCAAAGACAACACTTTTATAGTGCAAGCTCATTTTTTAAAAGCTAAAAGATCAAAAAGCATTTTTGGGAAAGAAATGAGGTCCTGATCAGGTTGATGTCTTTTTGAGGGGAGAAGAAAGAGATCGGTGCAGAAGAAGCTGTGGAGGTATAGATAACAAGATTTGGCAGCTGGAACGACACCAAGATTGCCAGGCTGGTTTACTGGGCTCTCAGCAGTAATAGGGAAATTCAGAAGAGGCATAGATTTGGGGGAAAGATAATGAATTCTGTTTTGGACACATTGAGTTGAGGTGCTTATGAAATATCCAAGTGGAGGTGTCCGATAGACATGTTGATATTAACACTGGATATCAGGGAAGAGGCTGAGGCTGGATATACAGATCTGAGTGTCAGCTACATAGAGACAATAATTAAACCTGGAGGAACTGATTAGATCTCTGAGGGAGAGAGAAGTGTCCCAGAAATCCCAGGGAGGAGAGGGTATACTTGAGGAAAAGGTGGTTAGCAGTGTCCAAAACTGAAGAGATGTCAGGAAGGATAAAAATGGAGAAGAGATCATTCGAATTGGGAGTTAAGAGATCCATTGGTGCCTTTGGAAAGGGCAGTTTCAGTTAGTTGAGTGATGAGGTCAAAAACTAGATTGTCCTGGGTTTAGAAGGGCTCCTTTAGTGAGATGGAGGAAGAAGGTATTGAGTACAGAATGCTCTCTCAAGGAGTTAGTCTGAGAAGGGGAGGTGAGAAATAGGATGATAGCTAGTGGCAATGGTAGATCTTGTGAGGAGTTTTTAAGGATAGAGAAGACAGAAGCATGTTTGTAGGCATCAGAAAGGGGACTTAGAAGGAGAGATTCAAGATGGGAGGGTGATAAGTAAGGTACTGGAGTAGTGTAAGGGAATGAAATGTAAAGTTACCCATAGAAGGGTTCACCCAGGTGAGGACAAGGGTCATCTCTTCATTTTGAAGATGATTCATGGCATTACTCTGGCTGCTTAGGTGAGTTGTTGCCTCCCAGGTATTATAGTAAAGTAAGTACCTTATCTCCATTCCCAAACACCAGAGGTTATAAGCCCCTCAAGGTCAGAGACCAAATAGACTTCTGTCTCTGCCTCCCCAGTACCTAGTACATAGGAAGCACTTAGGGAATGCTGGTTGATTAATTGATTGAGTCCCGGGGTATTCTCTAGGACATAACATTTTAGCCTTTGGACAGCTGCCTTTCTGTGCTGGGCTCCATGGCAGGCCTACACAAGGCCCCACATCCTCTCTAGTTTACGCCCTGGTCATATTGATCTTCCCAACAGCTCTCCCAGGAGGCACTTCGTCTTTGTTCACAGCAACCCAACTCGTTCAGGCTCTCGGTCCGTCCCGCAGGTGCTGCCAGCATGACCTTCCTTCAGCATCCATCTGACCCATGATTCCCTCACTCGGCCAATGTTGATGGATCCCTTTTGCTTCAACAATCAAAGAAGCTCTGTTTAGCTTTCAGAACCAGCACAGCCTGTCTCCCACTTGTGTGTCCAGGGAGCTTCATTGGACATTACTCCCCCCACGCTCCATGCCCCGCCTCCCATGCTCCAGGGCCACCCCCCCCCCCCCCCCCGCCCCGGGGTTCTTCTCTCTGTCCTGTGTCCACGACACTCCAGTTTTCCTCTCTGTGCCTTTGAACTGGCATGTGCTGGGAGAGAGATGCCCCTTGAGTCACTCTGTGTTTGTGCTGCACGTATTGCCATGTTCTCGTCTCCCTCATTAGGATGTGAGCTTCTGGCAGGAAGGGATAGTTTCATTGTTTTGGTCCTTGTACATTCCCAGTGCCTGGCACTTCGTTGGCGTTGTTTTTCTGTAGGAGATTTTCAGATTATGTACTCGGTGTGTTTGAGGGAAGGCTGATTGGATGTGGTTTTGACATGTCTGTGGTGTCAAAGCCAGATGTCAATAAGCATAAATTAAGTGCCTACTATGCACCGGATAGTGTACTAAATGCTGGGGATACAAAAAGCGGCAAAAGACAGTCTCTGCTCTTAAGGAGCTCGGTCTGATTGGAGAGACAACAAGTCAATAAACCAACTATATATGGCATAGATAGGAAATAATTAACAGAGGGAAAGCACTAGAATAAATAGTGACAGCTGGCATCTTCAGAGCACCTACTGTGTGCCAGTAAGCACTTGGCAATTACCTCATTTGAGCTGCACAACAACCCTGAGATGCTGTTATTATCCTCATTTTTAGAGATGAGGGAACTGAGGCAAAGGGAAGTTAAGTGACCTGCCCACGGTCAGTGTCTGAGGCAGGATTTAAACTCAGTTCTTCCAGCCCTGGTGTTCAATCCACTGTGCCACTTAGCTGCCCCAGAGGACTTGGGAGAGGCTTCTTGTAGAAGGTAGGATTTTACTTGGGACTTAAAGGAAGCCAGACAGCTCAGGGAGAGTTGAGGAGGAAGAGCATCCCAGGCATGGGGGGCAGCCAGACAGAATGCCTGAGCTGACAGATGGAGGGTCTTGTTCATGGAACAGCCAGGAGGCCAATGTCACTGGATCCAAGGGGATGTGCTGGGGAGTAGGGTGTAAGAAGCCTGGAGCGTGTGTGTGGGGGGGATAGGTTATGCAGGGCTGGGGTGGGGAGGAGGGAGGGAGAGGAGAGAGAGAGAGAGAGAGAGAGAGAGAGAGAGAGAGAGAGAGAGAGAGAGAGAGAGAGGGAGAGGAGAGATAGGATCAGATCTGTGCTTTAGGAAGACCACGTCAGTGGCTGAATAGAGGGTAGACTGGAGTGAGGAGAGACTTGAGGCAAGCTGACACCCCCCCTGCCCCCTCCCCCAACAGTTATTGTAATAGTCCAGGCATGAACATTCTCAGTTCCTCACATGGAACTTTCTCTGCTTCTTTGTTTCTTTCAGGCCTGTTAAAGATCCATTCGAACCAGTCCAGTCCTCAGCAGGCTGTCCTGACCATACCCAGCCAGCTTAAACCACTCAGTGTCAATGCTGCGTCTGGAGGCATCCAGACCATCCTGATGCCCATGAATAAAGGTAAAGCCTCCAGATGTGCTTGGGACAGGAGAGCTTTTTCCTGGGTCTTGTTTAGCAAAGTGTGGTTGGCAGTGATTAGCTCTGCTCTCCTCCATTCTGCTGCAGAATTTGTGGTAGAGATAGGGTTTTCACAGAGCGTATTTCAGGGAGTTCAGAGAACAAATGGTTAGGATTCCATGGCATAAAGGGGGATAGAGAGGGCTCAAGCAGGAAATACAAACCATTCCAGTGAAGAAGAGGAGGCAGAGCTGTCTAAAAAAGTCCCCCAAAGAGAAGGCTGCTTTGGAAGGGCTAAAAGGGTTCTGATGTGCATGCGATGGACAGTTGGGGGGTGGGAGGGGATGTTCTAGAAGGACTTTCTGTTCATCTAGATGTATTTCAAATCTCTCCCAGCTCTGAGCTCCTAGAATTCTGTATCAAGACTTAATTCTCATATTTTTTGTTTTCCATTTGGAAAAAATGTAGATCATCTAAAAGTTTAGATAGAAGGAGATTCATACCTGCTGGCCATTTTACTTCTTCTTGGCACCTCTGTCCCTAGAAGAAGGAGTCAGTAATGAGCTCCCTGTTAGAAGCCCTGGCTAAAAAAATGAATTAGGGAAGAAGTTACAAAGTTGAATGTCTTTACTCAAAGGAACATTTTGAATTGTCTGTGGATTAATTTACCTAGTCTTATCTCCAGTCCACATTACCACAGATAACAAATTTGGTACCACCAGGTAAACTTGTTGAAATCTCAGTAAAGTGAAAGGGCAGTATTGATTTCTTTGCCATCCTAGACATTTTTCATCCTGAATTCATCCTGCTTTAAGATAAAAACAATTCTGAGGGACACCATAGGATAGCCATGTGCCATGGCCTTCACAGAAATTCTCATAATGTTAATTTATAATGGTTAGTCCCTGAGCAAGAAATGGAAAACTGGGTTGTGGAGTAAGGGGTTGAAATTGATGCCTTCTGAGATCCTTTTCTCTAGATCTCGGATCTTCTGAAAGCTGGGAGGGAAAGCATTTGAGAAACACACACTATGGAGCCCTTGGGCCTGATTAATTGTACAGGGCTGGAGTATGTTTGAGGTCCTTGACCCCCAGTCACATCAGCTCTGCCCCAAGGCTCACTGTGCTGTCGAGCTGATTATCTACCCAGGGTTGGGGGGAGGGGAGAGAGGTGTGACTTGTTTCAGGAGGATGCTTACCTTTGGACTAATGGCCAGTATAGACGGGGGAGGGCGGCAGGCAGATGATGAGGCCCTAGCTCTGCCTAGATGTCAAAGCAAGGAATCTGGAGTCCTGAAATTGGAGGGGGCTTTTATGTAAAAGACTTGTGTTCGTAGTGCCACTTTTTATTATTGAACAGTGCAATTTACTCTTTCACCTTCCAGTAGTGCAGTCATTGTCTGCCAGTAAGACACCAGCCATGCCCTCCGTGGTGGCCCCCAGCTTGACCCCTGTCAGCTCCACTTCAGCCACTGTTACTAAAGGTAAAGTGTTTATTTCCCTTATTAAAAAGAAGAGTAGAAAGATGCATTACCACGTGTCAAGAGGTAATAGACACTCATAATTCAAGGCAGTGGTGATGTGTCGAGAAGAGACTTCCCGATTGTGGTGAGCATTGAAGGATAAGTAGGATGGGAACCCCTGTGGTCAGTGGAAAAGGTTGGAGCAACTCCCTCCAAGAAAATCTGTGGGACTGTGCTGCCCTGCGCTCCCTCAGAATGGCAAGAGGAGCTAAGTGGAAGCTCTCAGGGCAGGTCCATAGCTCCACATTGACTGGTTTCTGCCCTTTTCCTGGCTGGTGGATAATAGGGAGCTACTGAAAGTTCTTAAATGGCGGATGTTATAATGAAATTGGTGCTATAAAAAGATTGTAGATGCAAAATGTCAGCATAGATGACATGCAGAGAGTCTAGAAACAAGGTGCCCCAGGTAGGAATGTATAGTGAGACAGTTCTGGATCGGATCAGCTGAAGCAGAGCTGGTGGGAATGAAAAAAAAGTGTAGGAAGAGAGACCTTGCCAGCCTCGAGTAGCAGGTAACATGGAATTCAGGATCACCAGCTGGGACATGCCCGAAGGTATGAGCTTTATTTTTGCCTTGACCGTTACACACAAAAAGACCAAGAAAATGGGGGTGTGGGTTGTGGAAGGAAGGAACATGGGGCAGGACAGCAGATGAAGAATGAGAGAGTTGATTCTTCTCAAGTTTCTGTAGAGATTGGACGCAGTCACTTTAATTTCTTATGGGAAGTTGTTGTGGGGATAGCTCGTTTAGAATTCTCTTAGCTGTCTTCCTGCCTTGGTTCTTTGAGCTCTCACCCCCTTGAGGTCTTGCCTGATGGATCTTTGCTTGACTGCTGACATTGCTATGGGAGGGCACTCACCCACTGCTTGGGGGCCGGGGTGCAGCTTTGTCCCTGGAGTCCCCACAAGTGAAAAGGCATTTGCGTTTTTGCTTGACACGATGCTGCATGTAGTCCTCAGCCACTAATCCTTGACTGGTGTTGGTCTCCCTTTGCAGTGAAGGTGGAGCCAGAAACACCAGGATCAAATGGCCTCACCTTGGTCTCCCAGGAGGTACAGACAGAAGTGAAGACAGAAGAAAATACTGAACTGGGGAACTATGCAATCAAGTAACATTTTCTGTTCTTTCTAAGAGAGCTCGGTCTGTGGAGGGGGCTTTTGGAAGGGCCTGCTTTGTGCATGGCAAGTGACATCTTTGTAAAAGCGCTCACATCCATCCACCAGCCCTTTGGGGCTCAGACACACTTGTTCTGCAGCACTGGTGCGATGAGGGCCATCGGCTCCATCTTACAGATGAGGAAGGTGGCTCAGGACCCTGTGGTTAGCCAGGACTCAAACCCCTGACTCCTGGGCTCTGCGCCTTCTCATTCCCTCATCCTTTGGTTAAGATTCATTCCTGCGAACCTGCTAAATGACAGGCTCGTAGATTGACTTTCATTTCTTAACAGTAATATAATGCATAGCAGCTTTTTGGGAGTCAGCTTAAGCTCATTCTTGGGTCTGGGGCCTCCTCAAGAGATGAGTGCAGTTTCCAAGCTAAAGAGGGAATTTCTTCAAACACCGTTAATCACTTGATGCACATGATGGCATTAAGTCATATGGCTCTGTGTAGAAACCACATTAAACGCCTTGGTGTAACAATTCAGCTAGCAGCTGCTGTGGGGGTGAAAAACGAACACAAGCCCAACAACAGGAATGCTGCAAGCCCGGGTTCTTTTGATCTGCTTTACTAAGGAAAGCAACATTAAGGGGTTAACAGTCTTACTTTAATGCAGCATACAAATGTCATTCACTTAGTTCAGGGGAAAAAGCCAGCACCCTGAACTTCAGAGCAAACACAAACAAATTACAAACATCAACAGACAGACCTTGTCTGATTCAAATCTCAATGCACAGTGACCAGAGTTTAACAAAGTCCAAACATCCGAGTTTACAAGCTGGAGGGCTCTACAGCTGCCCAGAGTCTCCACATCAGCGGCCACCAAGAGTGAGAGCCCTAAGCAAATAGCTCTTTATTCCCTTTTTATGCACTCTTTAGCCTTCATCAAACGTCATCTGAGTGACCAGAACTTAAGCTCTTACTTTTGGCTCTGGTCTTAGCATCTCCCCTTAGGAACCTGGGGGCTTCACGCCCACATTGGCTTGGCACCTAGTAACAGCACCTAGTAGCTAGGGGTTTGGGGCCTACTTGGGAGTGAAGATATCATTGGCCTTCATCGGCCCCACCTTAGTTACCAGTGCACTCGGGCACCTCCTAGAGACTTTCTCCATTGCCCAGGAGGTCATTCGTGAAATTTTTAGCGTACACCAAAGAGAAAACAGAGACGGAAAGCTTTGAGCTTGAATCCGGAGGCCAAATTGGCCAATGAATGAAGGTGGTTTGTAAAAATAACTTGGGTCTTCTTCAGGCAAGATACATTGAGCATAAAGGTCCCCTGGAGAAAGCTGTGGCTGGGTGTGTTGAGAGTTGTTGGCATCCAGGAACAAGAACTCAGTCAGAAGTACATTTACCACCCATGCAATACCCATTTGAACATAGAGTTTGAAACAGTAAAATAGACGATAGATTAATATAAGCAACGTGACAAAAATCTGCGAGGGACCTGTGACCCCAAGACAGCCCGGACTCACTGATTAAAGCACATGATGCAAGGAAATGGTAGAATTTATGGGGCCTGTGACTTCAGGCTGCAAAGATTGACCGCCTGCTGAATGCTTAGACATGATCAGGTGGCCAGAATTCTATCCCTCATGAAGTAACCAATGACAGATCCCCATACTGCAAGATTAACCTCAAACTGTACAGTCTTTATCACAAACAGAACAGGTACCCTTAATTATTCAGACCTAACATAGTTAAATAACAATTTAATAAGAGTGGAGTTTTTTGGTGGTAAATTTTTATTTTTTTACATAAATGTTGTATATCATTTTTATCTCACTTGTATTCCTTGCCCTCCCTCTCCCAGCAAGTTGTCCTATATTATAAAAAAAAATTAAGACAATTTTTTAAAAAGAAAAGAGGAAGAGAAAATAATTCAGTAAATCAATCGGTGGAAAAATTCATGTTATAGGCAATCTTTCAGACCCTTCCACCTTTACAGGGGAGAGGAGTATGAGCTTCTTGAGGGTAGGGATGGGCTTTGCCTTTGTATTCTTAGATGTCAGCATAGTGTCAGGCACACAGGAAGTGCTTAATGAATATTTATTGTCTGGAGTTGACTTTGGGGCCAGTCTTATTCTCTGTAACTTTGCAGTATTCACTTTCAGTTGTTTTGTAGAAGCTGTTCTCTCTATTTATATGGTTAAGAATGACCTCTTAAATGTGCTTTACCGTGCCGAGGATTCATAATCTCTGAACTATATTTTTCCAATAAAAGTTGCCTTCAAAGTCTAGAGACTCAGTGGGAGATTCAGAACCATGTGGGAGTCGGCTGAGGCTTGCATCAATCATCTTTGCCATCCTATCTTCTACTGGAATTACCCTAAAGATGCTTCCAGGGAGCCGACAAAAGATGTTGATGTCCTAAAAACTTAGTTGTCCATTATAAGAAGCAGCATTACCCTATGGGTCTGTGGAATATGAAATATCAGATCTTGCTAGCAGGGTAGCTCAGGGCCCAGGACTGTTCTTACTGGAAAGAGATGATGAGGGTGATGGCCACCATTTACATGGCTCTGAAAGCTTTACAAAGCATTTTTAGACATGATCTCATTAACAATTTATTTTCAAGGTTAGCTCTTAATTCATATGTTCACCCAGGAACCTGATAACCTCCTAGTATTTTACCCTGCCACTTCATCCTGCCTGTTTGTTGCTTCCTGAAATCCAAGTTAGGTGCTGTTTGACATCTCTGAGGCCTGCTTCCTCTTCTGTAAAGTGGGAGGCTCTCCAAAGTCTCTTTCAGCCCCATAGCCTGTGTGCTCTGTGAATTTTCTAAAATAGAGTTGCTCACCCCATCCTGCAGTGGGCTCGGGCAGCTCCAAAAAGAGCAGCCTGGTGGTACTGAGGTGTCTGCGTCTATGCCGTCCTGATGCCTCCGCTTCTTGGGCACCACAAGCTGTTAAATATTTATCCTTTTCCGATGTGAAGTCACCACCTAAGTATTCCTCTCCCCCTGCAGATGGCACTATGTTAGAACAGTAGAAAGGCTGACAAACTATGTATTGACTCTGAATTGAGAGAAGCAGGACCTTACTTACCATGTCCATCTGCCTTTCTGGGCTGTGGTGAGAATTCAGTGGGACCACATGTGTAAAGAGCTTGGTCAACCACTGAGCACTACATGAATGGGAGGCATTAGTTTAGAAACCCAAGTGCGCCGAGATAATGTGTGTTCCAGGCTTGTAGACCATCTGGGTCCAGCACAGCAACTATTTAGCTGTATTGCCTGGCTATACAGTGGAAGATGAACACCAGGTGAAATTGGGAGCTGACTCAAGTCATTGCTATGTCTAGGGGTTCCAACACTTGACAAATTACAGGAAGCCCAAGAACGTTAACGTCCCTTTTGGAAAAGATCTGACAAGGGGGATTTTTTCCCCCTTGTTCCTATAAATTATCAGGAAAAAAAAAGTCTTATGTCTAATGAGGCTTAAAGCTAGTATGTGGGATTTATTGCTTTTATTTTTTTTAATCCCTTGTAGCATAGAACACTTAGAAAACACCCAACAGCTTCTAACAGCCATAGTAAAGAAGATCCCATTAATCACTAAAAAGGGTAAGTAAATGATACTGAAAAGATACAATTTTTTTTTTCCTGTGAACTCTGTACTAAGCACAATTATTGTAATTTAAATGAACAGTACTGGGTTTTTATTTTGTTTTTTTTTTTTAATTTAGTCAGCTAAAAGTTGTGTTTAGAATGAATGGTTTCTTGGGCAGCCAGCTAGTCTTTTATTGTTTCCTTTGTCCCAGATCTGGGAAAATAGAATCTACATTTCTTGTTGCAGTCTAGTTTTGAAATTTATCAACAGTATTGTCTTCTTCCTGGCATCTAATCTTTGACACAAAAGGTTGTTAAGAGAAAATTGGAAGCAAAAGAAAAACATGGCGATAAGGGATTCTGTGCTCATTATTTGGAAAAGTTTTAAGGATTTGATGTTAGTGTCTATTTGCATTTGGTTATACGTTACATTTGTAAAGTGCAGCTACATTCCCAAGCTGAATCCTATCTTTGTGATCTGAGGTGTTAGGCCCAAATTATGCAAATCCTTAAGCACCTTGATCATTAAAATTGTATGCCCTAGATTGTGAGGCTGGTAACCTTAAGAGCGAGCTGCCCTCAACAACAGTGATTTGATAGGTCTAGATCATTCATTCAGCCAACACTTATGAAACTCTTATGTTCAGTATGTTGTGCTTGATTCTGGAAGGATGCAAAGATTAACATGGTGTGTTAGGGCCTGTCAGTGATGACAGAACGTGTACATAGAAAAATTGAGTGCCATTTAGAATGTGGCAAATGCATGATAACGTGACTGAGAGCCCTGATGTTGGGACAGGGAGAGATTGCTTTTGTGTGGTGAGGTTAGGAAAGGCTTTCTGTGAGAGGTGACCTTGGAGATGGGTGTTGAAGGTGAGATGGATGGGGAACTACATCAGAGATGATTACAGACAAGAAAGTGGTGTGTGTTTGGCAACAGTCTCCAGTTTGGTTGCAGGGTAGGGATGTGTAGGGCATTCAGTACAAAGCTGTGGAAAGATGGGTTAGGGCTAGATTGTGGAAGGCCTTGGAAGCTGGTTAAGATGTTTGAGTTTTACTCAGTGGGGAATGGAAGACCACGGATGTGAGTGAGAGCAGTGTGTGATGTAGATGAATTTGGCCACAGATATAGAGCCTCATGGGGCAGAGCTGGAACAGAGGCAGGGGAGCAAGGCAGGAGGCCCTCCCATTGCTTTCATGAAAGCGAGTAACTCTCTCGGTCTCTTTTAAAAGGCACATACTGAATCCGCCATCCTGTTCCTGACATTAGCTCCTGTCCTCTTTTTCTCCTGTCCTGAAGGACTCTTATTGAGCTAAGACCTTGAACCTGAATTCTTGGCACTGGCCTTCGCACAGCACCCTGTAGGTTCCTCCAGGCCCCAGCTCAGAGTTCACTCAAATTCAGACTCTTTATCTTTGCTTGTTGCAAGTATCTTTATTTATATAGATCTCCTTCTTCAGCTAAACAAAAGTGAGTTCTATAGAGGGATGGGCAGGTGAATATCAGTGCCTGCCTCCTCCATCGCCTCATCCCAGCAGCCGTGTGCTTCCCATGCCAAGCTGCTCATTGTGGCATCAAGTGAAGTCCAAGGGACTCAGGAGCAGGCTACAGCTGCTTACATTTGGCTTGGATCTTTTTTCTTTAAAATTTTTACATGGAACATTTCCATAGATGACAAACACTAAAAGAGGAATGTACATGAATGCTGACTTGCTTACCTCCAGCTTATTTTTGAAAACATGATAAATTCTCCATGTTAGTTTCAAAGCTGCCTTGCTTTTCTGCATCCCCCATTGAATACTTCTGTTCTCTTCTCTGTGCTTTTTCTTGACTATCTGGGCACTTTATTATTTTTTCCCCAGTTTTGAATTCTGAACTTAAACATCAGCAGGAGCACTTCTGCCTTCAAGAACATATTACACATGAAATTGTACTTTTCTTTTTTCTTTAATATTTCTATTATACAGTATATATATTATTACTAACAATACAATTTGAAGATACAAATGGTGTCCACTCAATCCTTTGCACTTAGCACATTTTTTTCCATGTTGTGCTCTTTTCAAGCACATTCCTTCCCAGTGACAGTAATATCAATAACTCGCCTTCATTCTTAACCACAACTTAATTCAGACTTTGCTGGCGGTGTGCTTTCTAGGTGAAGATGCCAATTGTTTCTGTGCCAGTTCTGTGGAGCAGTATTATAGTTGGAACATTGGGAAACGGAGGGCAGCAGAGGTAATCCTGTCTTTATCTGTCACCAGGGTGTAACGAAAAACCATTTGGAGAGAAAAGGTAGCAACTCCTTCAAGCTCTGGCTGCCAACCTGCCGGCCTAAACCTTGCCTCTTTGGAGCTGAGAATGAGGTTCTTTACACAGTACTTTGGTTAGAGTGCTTTATGAAATTACATTTTTCCCTTATACAAAAAAAAATCGCATTTGGAAAGGCCTCTTAGATGTTCACTTTCTAACATGGAATTAGGGTATCTAATTTCCCCATCCCAAAATGGCAGAAACAGAGTTGCCATTTTAGAATTTTCATGTCTTCTCATGTTTATGAATTAGAGAATATAAATGCCATCTTTTTTCCCCTAGTGGCAACGAGCAATGACAATGAGAAAAGTCTTACAAGAAATTCTGGAGAAGAATCCCAGGTTTCACAATGTGACGCCCCTCAAAACCAAGCACATTGTCCATTGGTGTCGTTGCCATGGTTACACTCCACCAGACCCAGAGAGCTTGAGAAATGATGGTGATTCCATCGAGGACGTACTGACGCAGATAGACAGTGAGCCAGGTAAGAAGCTAGTGAAAGGAGGCTATGTCACTTCCACCTTGGAAGGAGCGAGGGATTCGTTTTCTGTCTTCTGGCCACATCCCCGACAAGGGGTCCTGCCTCCCTCATGAGGGAGCACTCGCTTTCCAAGGCAGTCACTTCCACTTTTGGACAGCTTTAATTGTTGAGAAGTCTTTGCATCTTCCACCCGTTTTTCTGAACTCTGCCCTTTGGACCCCAAGCAGTGCTCATTCTTCCCCCATGTGATGGCCATTCAGATACTTAATGAGGTTATGAGATTCTCCCTAATTCTTCTCTTCTCCAAGCCGAAGATCCTTTGACTAGTCTTTGTGGCGTGTTCTCTAGTTGTCTTACGTCCTTACCTACTTTCTTCTGGACAGCCTCCAGCTTATCTTTCCCCTAACGTAGTCTCAGAAGCGAACGGTATTCTCATTGTGACTTGACCAAGGCAGAGGACAGCAACAGCACTGTTTCCTCCTTCCTTTGGGACACTCCTTCTCTTGTGACTCTCCACAATCGAGATGAACAATTACTTTTTTAACTTGGATGTCACATGCAGTCTCTAAAACCCACAGATCTTTTTCACCGAAACTGGGTTTTTTTAACCCAATTATAGAATTTTATATTTTGTCCTGCTTAAATTTCATCTAATTTGATTTCATCTGATCCATCATTCTGATTCCTTGTTTGGATTCGGTTCTTTTGTCCAGAGTTTGGGACGTCCCGGAAGCATCTGGTCCTCTGCCTGTTTGACGAGCGGTGCCTTCGCTCTTTTCATCCAGGTCACTGATGAAAATGTTGAGCAGAGTATACAGGGCCAAGCACAGGTCCCTGGGGCCTTCTGCTTAAAGACCTTGACCTAGGTTGACATTCATCGGTTCAGGAGTGCGTTTGTAAACCAGTCGTCCAGTTAGTTCCAAGTCCAGCTGACCACATGAGCATCTAACCCTTATCTTCATCTCCTCCACAGGGATAGTGGGGAGAGACTTTGTCATACACTTTGCTGAAAACTAAGTGTACTTTGTCTACAACTTTAATCTCTGAGCCTAATTACCCTGTCAAAAAAAAAGGAAGTGAAGGTAATACGGCATGGCCTGTCCTGTGTAAAGCAGTGGAGATTGTACACCTTCTATCTAAATATATGGTCTTTGTGAATGAATTACTGTGGCCAAGAATATTGGGCTAAGAGTAGGCCTATTTTGTCCTCGCAAGGCTTAGCAGTCGACCCTCTTATATTATTTCTCCCCTTCAAAGATCTGTGTAAACGTGGTTTGTTTTTTCTGTCATGTCGTCTTCTCCATGGCCTCACTCCCATCTCTCTTATGTGGTCAACTATGAACTTCTACAAGGTAACTCTATAGAGCATATATTAAGCCCTTAACATGTGCCAGGCACTGTGCTAAGCACCGAGGACATAACCTGGCCCCAGCACTCAAAAGGTTTACATTCTAGTGAGGGAAGACAACATAGAGGGGGGAGTGGGAAGGACCCTCACTGCGGCATGGCTGGAGATGTCTGGGAAGTGTGATGGAGGCTGGAACCTGGCAGGAGAGAGCTGAATGCAGACAGGTGACTAGAGGTGGGGAGGGGAGAGCCTGTTCCTACAACTGCTTTCTGATCATTTCCAGTCAGCCGTAGTATCATCATTCATTGTCGTACTCAGCTCCCAGACTAACTCCTTCCCCGACTCCTTTCCTTCCAGATCATCTTTGACCCTTCCTTTTCTCTCCACCTTCATGTCCAGTGACCATTTCCTAATAAACAAAGTATCTTTCCCACATCCTCCATCCTTTGTTCTCATCATCATGGCCATCAAAAACCCTAGATTCCAGATTACAAGTCGGTGACTTGTCTCTTGCCTCCATTCAGTTCGTCTTGCATGTCCACCATTAGGCGATTATGCTCAAGTTTCATTATCCCTGCTCGGAAGGCTTCAGTGTTTGGCCACCGACTGCAGAATTCAAGTCTGTACTGGCTTTCAGAGCTCACCACCACCTGTCTGTCCTCTGCTCGGCCTCCTGCTTGGATCTCTCACTTCCCCACAGAAATGCTCCCAAACATGCTACGTTCTTTTCCCTTTTTTTGTGTCTTTCCCATACTGCTGCTTCTTGAAAGATCTCCCCCATTCTTCCTGCCTCTCTGACTCCTGCCTATCCCTCCATACTTGGTTTAATCCCTGCCTTCTCTCCAAAGCCTTTTTGGATCACTTGAATCCATAAAATCCTTTTCCTCCTTTCACATTCTGTACTGTACACTGTCTCTGCCATTTGTCGTTGTCTCTACCACTTAATCGCTGTAATGTGCTGCTTTGTTTTATCTTGTTTTACATGTAGCAGTCTTCCCAGTTATAATGATTATAAGCTTCTTAAAGTTATGGGCCATATCTTATACTTCTTTACAGCCCCCACAGTGTGTAGCACAGTAAAAATTAAATATATTTGATTGATTTTCGCATCATACTAAGCAAAAGCTCTCTGAGCTGGCTCTCAGCAGACAAAACTTGGGACAACTCATCCCATCTATCTGATCTTAATTTTCTTCTGTGTATAATGAGAGGAGCAGCCTAGAGGATTGGACCTCCATGTGCCTTTCCAGCTGCATGATTAATTTTAAGGCTTTCTATAAGTCAGCATGGGAAAACTAATGGCATTTGAAATTTTTTGACCCCGTTATTGGCAGCCCAGTCCTGACTTGTATATAATCCATTTGAGCCAAGATTGTTGTCCTGTGCTTCACTGAGGAGATTCAGGTACTTTTCTGCCTCTCACATTCATGGAGTTAATTGAAAGCTGGAAGGGACCAGAGAGATCTTTTAGCTCAGTCTTCCTAGGCCATGCTTCTCAAACTCCCTTGGCTCTTGCCCCTGCTTTCTTAACTTTTAGAGGACTGGGGATGACTATGTCGAGGAAACTTTTATATTGTTGCTCCATCATAAGACTCCTGACTTCTCATTTAGAGTGTCCCTCATCCTTCACCACTGCTGAAGATCTCTGCCGAAAACTGGAGGACCTCCAGCAGTGTCAGAAAAGAGAGCCAGAGAACGATGAGGAGGTGGACATTCTCAGTGTCACCGAGCCCCTAAAGATAAATATCAAGAGAGAAAGGGAGGAGAAGCAAGCAGGAGTGAAGTTCTATGTGGAAACGACGCCTGCTTCTGAGTTTGTCAGCGACACGGCTCAAAAGGTAGAAGAGTGAGCGAGTGAGGAGGAGGGGAGACGCTTCCTCTTCTGTGTGCTCGTTGTGCGCAGTCTTCTTAGAGACGGGTGTAGCTTGCCCTTGCCACCTTCTTTCCCTAAGGTGGGGAGAAGCACCTACTGAGCATCTCCTCCCTGTGCTAGAGATTTCTGGGAAGTAAAGGGAGGTGTTGAGTTGAAATACAAGGGTCAGAATTGGCTCCCTCACCTTGGCCGGAGAGGCACCACGGAACTTGATTTCAGGGCTTCCAAAGGGTCTGAAGCCACTGTCTGAGTTAAGGCGTATTTCTTCCATGAAGGAAATAAAATTGTGACCTTTAAAAGGTACAGAAAGTGTTATTAAGCACTTGTGTGCTGGAATTCACATTTCAAATGAGGGAAGACAGTGCTTAGAAGCGACCTGGGAGAGGGGGCTGCGCCCAGCCCGTGACTGGGAAGTGAGAGGAAGACTTGGCTCTGAGCCACATAGGCAAAGGCTCACCCATCAGAGCCCAGGGTGGATCCCAGGGAGGCCTCCCAAGTTTCAGGTGGTGGCCAGGAAACCAAAAATAGGAAAAGCCAAACTTTAACTTGTCCTAGATTAAACTGAAATATGAGAAATTCCACTTTTTTCGGTATTCATTTTCCCATTGATTTTAATTGAAGTACTCTTAAAGGATTCCCTCTACTCTGCTGTGTTTCATTCAGAATGAGAACATTGTTTATGTGGAATGGATGAGGTTTCTAACTTTTCTCTCTTCTCAGATTGGAATCACCCTCCAGCCTGTAGAACTTCACAAGAACACATATGCATCTGTTGTTGAAGATATGATCCTAAAGGTGGGCAGCCGAATGGGCTGGAAGGGAATGAGGAAGCTCACTGGGTGGCAGGACAGGGCTGTCCCTTCCCTCTTTCATTCTGTGTCTCTCAGTCTTTCTCAGTTTCCTCTGGGTATACGGCAGACAGGGTGGTGTCTATGGGAAGGGTTCCCATCCCATTGAGGGTGTAACATTTATGTTCTGCTTTTTAGATAACGGTTAACCACAGATTAGCTAAGATTGGGGCACCACAAAAGCTTAGTGATGCTAATACCACCTTCTTAAAAAGTCTTCATCAAGTTGCATTTAAACCATTCTTTAAAGAGGCCCAGACTAGGAATTTAATTCATTACATTTACTTATATATATTACTTCCTTTTTAACACTTACCTGAAGGTCACGTAAAAACAAATGTAATAGAAACAACATTGTTATGAGCCTAAAGTTGGGGCTATTAGGGGAAAAAGCTTATCACAGAGTTCCCACACAACATGATCAGAGACAGTTCATTACCAGATGTTACAGCAAGATCCCAGGACAAGGAGAGAAAAGGTCCATAGGCTCCCACAGCTGACCTGACCCCAGATCAACAATACCTTTCTTTGGGTCAAACGAAATAATAATTGGCAAGTGCTTCCATAGTTAGTTATCATTATTGTGGTTACTGTTACTCAAACATGTAGGGGAGGGCCAGTGTCCCGAAGCCGGGGCCTGACCTCAAAGTCTTAGGTAGGTAAGCAGATTCCCAGCTAAGCAGTCCATGCTGTGAATGTACTGCCCACTTAGAGCTCGCCCCTTCCAAACTTCGTTTCCTTCATCCTGGAAAGTCCCTCTCTCTCATGGACGCAGATTTTGTGACTGTTGGTCAGGAATATTGCACACACGCCTTAGTACAGGCAGCTTTGCACATGCATTCTCGTTTTCCCTTCTCCATGGACAGTTTTCACATAGTTTCTCAATGGGTTTTCCCAATAAAGACCACTCACTTCTTCTGGTCCTTCAGGAAACCAAAGCTCAGCTGCTAGGAGACTGTACCCTCCCAGAAAAGATAAAGGGTTTCCCCATCCTTTTCCAGAAACTCTGCTCCTCATTTGCAGCGATGAGTTTTTCTACATCCCAGACCCGACAAAGGGACTCCTCTCTAATGGCAGGATCTCTGCAGGGCCTTTGTGCCCTTCTTAAATACCAGGCCACTTGCTTGGGAGGCTGAGCATTTTGGATAGCTTCCTTCTTAGAAATGGTGGAATCTCAGGTTTTATTTCTTCTCACCCTGACACTTTTCCTCTCTTAGATGAGAAAATGTTCCACTCGTTTTACAGATTTCCACCCACAGTTTTGGTAATTTGCTTGATTTTTCTGCATCTCAGATGCTGCCTGTTTGGATCTGGAGATCAGTTAAATTCTTCATTGCCATTTTGTTGATTAATGGCTTCCAATGATATATATTTTTCATTTTATATTATAATGAATATGGTTGTGGTTGCCTCCTGAGAAGCAAATTAGAATTTTTCCTCATTGGTTTCTCTTTTCATTTTAAACTATAACCCATCTAATATTCCAGTGCCCAAAATATATACATACACTCACACACACACACACACACACACACACATGCACACACATGCACATATGTATATATACAGACATACATACATATATATATATATATATATACACACACACATATATATTCTGTATAATCATACATAGTTTTTTTTTCCAAGAAAATTGCTAACAAAAAATTGTACTTTCTTGATCCAAAATTCAGACCTTTGGTAACTTCATGGTCTTTAGGCTTAGTTGTTCCAGAGGTTCTGGAGGTGGGGTTGTATGTAGCACAGGGCACTCTGTTCCTACAAGCGGTGGTCAGGATGACAAATAACAGTCTTCTGTTCCAGGCGACGGAGCAGCTAGTGAGTGACATCCTGAGACAGGCTCTGGCCATTGGGTACCAGACAGCATCTCACAGCAGGTGAGACCTTGTGATCTCGTCAGTGGTGTCAGACTTGGAAATCAAAGCAACTGAATAGGACGTTGGCATGTCACAGTCTAGAGATCATTGGGGTAGAAAACACCTGTACACCCCCATGAAGGTTGTTCTGTTCTAACCAGCCTCTTCAGGGCACACACATGCCCTGTCTGTGTGGCTGGAGAAATGGCCATTTGGGGTCCAGTCCCCTTCTTAGCCCTCTGTGAGAGACCCTCGTCCCCTTCAGTTACCTGAGGATTAGAAATAAGGCACAGTAGGCCATGAACAGGCCAAAGAGAGCCTCTTGCTCACAGCTGGGCAGCTTCTAGAGCTCCTTCTCCTCCAGTGACTGTAGAACAGATCTGCTCTGGAGAGGGAGGGGGCAGTGAATCCCGAGGGCTCCCCATTGCCGGTCTTTTCCTGCAGCTACCCTAGTGGCATTAGCTCCTTTGTCATTGTGCCCTTTTGTGTGGGGGACTTGGGTTGATGACATCTTCCGCTGAGATTTCCACTGATTCAGTTCATGAGTTGCTTGGGTCAGTTATTCTTCATAACACCTCTCGTTCATTTGGTACAGGACTCCAAGAGAAATCACAGTGATGAATATTCACCAGGCCATTTGCAATATTCCCTTTCTTGATTTTCTCACTAACAAGCATATGGGAGTATTAAGCAAGGAACAGTAAACTGAAGATGCCCCCAGAGGAGTAGGATGAGGTGAAGACTCAGCCAAAGCATGTGAGCTGACCTCCACACGAGTCCGTGCTCTTCGCCAGGCATTAGGTGAAACAGTGAGCGGGTCAGCGAACTCTTTACACTTGAATTTAATTGGTCGATCTGAAGACTCCGGAGTAGGGCAGACCCGAGGCTGGGCTAGGTGGAAGTGGATCTGGTTATCTTAGGACAGCCTTGATGTATTTCCACCGCACCTCTGTGGGAGCCTCCCAGGTTTGTGCAGCATTTCTGGGGAAGACCGTGCACCAGGTCTGGTTGCGCTCTTAGCACCACCAGTGGTCTCTGGGGTTACTGGCAGCTTCCCCCTCTTGTCTTGGAAGAAGTGACACATGGGAAGCTGTGGTGGAGGGGACAGTGGCGGTGCTGACTTGCCTTGTAGAGAGACAGCTGCTCTGCCAGGACATCCCCAAGTGGTTGGTTGGCCCCTGAGCTGAATGTGACTGACTGCAGCAATCAAATCTGTGGGAAAGAACAGACCCCCGGGGATGCAGCACAGCTGCATGGTGTGCCCTGGCTGCTCAGAGTTCCTTTCTTATGAGGTGGAAGAATATTACCCAAGCTACTCTCTCTAAGAAGACTCCAGGGCATGTACTAAGCTTGATACTGGGTGGCAAGAAATGTGAACATTCCAGTCATGCACTTAATTGGTTGGGAATTAACAGCAGCCAAAAATCTTGGGCCCAAGGGAAAGGCAGAAGCAACTTTGGATCATCATGTGTAGGTTGATCAGCTGGCTCTCTTGCATGCAGCCGTGGGCTCTCTCCTTTGCTGTGTGCACCTTGTTTACAAGCAGCTGTCTGTACTGTGGTGCATGCTCATGGGCTTGCTTGAAAGTTGCTTATTTTTAGGGAAAACTCCCAAAGAAGGCCAAAAAAAAGGATTGCTGCATGGATGGGAGACTGAAGTAGACATTACAGTCCCCCTCCATCCCTGTTCAGACAGATCTATCGGGAAGCTCACTTCCCAGAAAAAAGAAGCAAGGCAAAGACATACCTGCATGTGTTTGTCTAGTGGAGGAGGACAAAGAACGTCCCTCAGCTGTTAGTAGAGGCATCAAAACACACAGATGATGAAAAGAGCAAAGCCTAAGGAAGACAAGCTGACAAGGAAGAGCTTTTATTTAGCAGCAGCCCTGGCCTGATGCCCAGGGCACGTGGAAGACATCAGATTCAGTTGGTCTCATCCCACAGCCCATCTGTGATGCAGAACTGAGAGGCATCCAACAACCACCAAAAGGAACTGGTCAACATAGACCCTGGGGGAAAACTCAGAGGCCTTGGCATCTCTTGTAGTCAGAAGTGAGAGCTTATCTAAACAACCCTGGGCTAAGTGTTCTGAGTCAGGGGAAGGTGAGGTATGTCTCAGGTGGAAAATTAAATGAGGGGCCCATTTGATCATAACAATCTGGCTAGAACATGTGATCCGGGACTCTGGGAAAGAGAAGAAAGCTGTTTGGTACAGTGCATGGCATGCTCAGAACACAATATACCAATCATTTAACTTAGAATATTTTAACAATTAAATGAGCCCCCAAAGCATTTGAGAATAGCTGGCATATATTTGGATTCAAAAGGAAGTTTTCTCTAGAATCTTTAAAATCTAAGATCTGGGGGGAAGAGAATGTAGTTGGTCCATGACTGACCCAGAGGAAAGAAAGTTCTTTCACTGTGAGTGGGAGGATATAATAAATAAGTTTTCAGCAAAGGAAATACTAACTATTAAAAGATTTCCTTATGTGTTAAGACTTTCCCAATGTATTTGTATGATAATGTGTAACATAACTATGTAATATATGTGGCTACAATAAATTTTCTTTTAGTAATTGTGATGGGCTTGTTTGACTCCTTTTGGCTTTTTTTGAGAGACAAATCTGATTACCTTTACTGTAGTGGTTTTCCATTTTCCATCACAATAACTTTTTTTAAATGTAATTCAATTTAAGTTCATAACAAGAGAATAGTAACTACAGTGGCTGAAACACTGAAGTCCCCTTTTGAGACATTTTGCAGCAGGATCTGGGAAGAAAAACAAACATATGCCTGAAGCAAGCTTTTCCAACTTTTTTTTTTGGCCAGAAATAATGACCCAGTTTAAAAAAAAATCTTGCAAAACAAATTTCCCAGAGAGAGAAGTGATCTTTCCTTGTAAGTTTTCGCTTTTGAGAAGTTTTCCTCCACCAAAAAACTAAACTGACAAAAGGATTGTGCTTCAAAAATAAATAATTTAAAAGTAAAAAGGTCCCCCCCCCCATAAATTTTGCCTGTTGTCAGAATTCAGCAGAGGGATTGAAGGGGGTGGGATAACTCCATGGAGGTCTCATTGAGGTTCCAGAGACTGGCCAAGCGGCTTCTTTTTACAAGGGGGTCCTCATACTCACCCTGGAAAACTAAACATATAGGAGGAGAACACAGGGCTCACAGGGAGAAGATGCTTAGTACTGTTGGGTTTTTCTTTTTTAGGGTACGGCTGACATGTATAAACCAATCCGTAGCACCAATTTGCACAGAACCATGTAGTTCTCCTACAGGAGCTAAAGGTGTGCTGACTACACAGATACATAGGTCCCATGTTTTCCAGAGCAGAGAAAATATGTTTTCAGAAAAACTTTGCTGAAGAAATATCCTCTATCATATGTGTCCTGATATTTGGTTTAAAAAATATAGTTACAGCTGTGCAAAACATGAAGTGTATGAGCCTGACCCAAGGGAATTGTTAGGGACTAGGATTCCTGTATTGAGAGAGATTTGTGGGTGCATTATATCTTCCCTGTTGGACTATAAACTCCTTGGGGCCAAGGCCGAGTCTTAGATATCTTTGTAGCCCCCAGAGGGCCTAGGATAGTGCTGAGGAATCAGTCCAGTAGCAAGTATTTATTATGCACCTTCTTTGTCGCAGGCACTGTTTTACACACTGTGGATGCAAGTATTAGAATCTCTGCTCGAAGTGACCTTGTATTCGAATGTGCGAGACAAATACAAGTGCATATGTGTGTGTATACACACACACATACATATATAAGAAATATAAAATTAATAAAGATCATCAGTCTAGAGCTGATCTCTTCAGCCCACAGTAAGGGCCTCCTACATGCCAGGCATCGTGCTGGGGCTGAAATTACAAAGACAAAAATGAAACAGATGCTTCCCTCAATGAACAAGTGTAAGGATAGTAGAGGAGCAGTGGATAGAAGTGGCAAGCAAGCGGAATTGGACTTTATAAAAGAAGAAATTTCCTGATAATTAGAGCTATCCAGAAGTGAAACAAGCTGTCGCCCAGGAGATTGTCAGGTTCCCCATCACTTGAAGGCATTGAGCAAAAGTTGGTAGACCCCTCGTTTTTCAGATAGATTGCAAAAGGATCCTTTTTATGTTTGGGCTGCACTTGGTGACTGAGGCCCCTTTTACTTCTGAAATTCTGTAACGTAATAGTACACAATTCATTCAAGATCATTCGAATAGGAAGAGAGCACCAGTAATAACAGACATAATCTGGTGCTTTAAGGTTTGCACAATTTCACATACGTTCTTTCTCAACTGATTCTCAGAACTTTGTATTATTAATGAGGCTTAGAGATTTATGATTTGCACATAGTCAAACAGCTAATAAACGAGGCAGAAAGGAGAGATGGGGAAGATACGAGTCCCATTCCTTTGCAGAGTTGGAGATCCGCATATTAGTTATATCATTTGTGTGGAGCATTGCATGGAACACCAGATCATCTCAAAATGTTGATTGGATTTGCTGGGGATTTTTTCCTCTTTGTAAAATGCTTGTGTGGGATAGCTCCCTGGGAGGGAGCAAATACAGACGATGTTAAAGTATATCAGTAAAAAATCTCTTGATTTTGAAAGTACATGGAAGAAAACAACGTGAAATAAACCTGGAAAGACATGTTGGTTAGAACTGTGGAGTACCTAAATGCCAGGCTGAGGTGTTAATGTCTTAAAAGCAGTTGGTCTAACCAGGCCCTGATGGCTTTTGAGCCAGAGATTGATGTAGACTAACTTGTTATTTTGAAAGCTGTTGAACTAGAAAAGGAAGGAAAACAAGCTTATTTGGAGCTTTTGACCAACAAGAAAGAAGTCATTGCCAAAAGAGAGACAACAGAAGTCTTGACAGCAAATGACCACTTATGTATTTCATGGTAGAGCAGAAGGGCAAAGTTATCCATGATTTGGGCAGATTTCCAAGTGTTTAAAGAAAGAAAAAAACCTCTTGTAGTCTAATATTTTGAAGTGGAATATATCCCAAGGGGGATAGGAAGCTTTTAAGAATGAAATTCTGGAAACATTCAAATTATTCAATTGAGGAGGGAAAGATGAAATTCCCTGACACTATGCAAGGATTCTGATAAATGAATGTCAAGGACTGAAAAGTGAGTATTTTAAAAAGCTTGCACAAGAAGAAAGCAAAGGCAAACAATTGAGGATGACTATAAAATTGTAGCATGGTCCTCAGAGAATTACACTAGAAATACAAATCTAGGATGAGCTGAAGCTAATAATGGAATTTTAAAGATGGCAATATGAATTAAAAAAAAAAAAGGCAAACAGAGGATCAGAGGAAGGGATAGCTTTGCTGCTTGGGATGGTGAGAATACTGGTAAGAAGGCTGAACCATCCACCTCTTCAAATTCTGTTGTCTCTTCCAAGGAGTATGATCTTTGGACTGGGAAATATAGAACAAAAACAGTGAGCGGGGAGTAGAAACCTAAGGTAAAAAATGAGAAGATGGCACCTTGGTACCCTCAGTGAATTACATTTGCCAAACCCATATGAACTACATTTGGCAATTGTCACTGCTGAGCCGTTCATTGGTCGTCTTTAAAAAATCTTGAAGAAATGCAAAGAAGCAGTAGGACTAGAGAAGGGCAACTATTGCCCAAAACGGTGGACCTGATTTCTCGTTTTTGGTAAGTTTCCAGAACATTTTAAGGGGATGATTTGTAAGTACTTAGAAATGGAACCAGCATCACTTTGTCCAGAACAGATTGTATCAGGCTAATGTCATTCAGAGAGCTAACTATGCAGGTAAGCCAAAAGAATGCTGTAGATACTGTGTATTTAAATTTCAGCAGTACATTTGGCAAAATCTTTTATGCTTTCCTTCTGGATAAAATGGAAAATGATTGATAGATATCTAGTTAGCTACATTTGAAACTGATTGACAGATCCAAAGATTAGAATTATAGTTTTAGAGCTGGTAAGGGTAGAGGGTAGAAGGCTCAGGGCCCCTCTAATCCTGCTCTTTCATTTTACTGTTGAGAAAAATGAGGCCCAGGAGAGGTTGTTAACTCACTCAGGGTTGAGGAGGTAAATGTCAAGAGACAAGATTTGAACCTAACCAAGTCCTCTGACTCCAGATTCAGTGTTCTTTCCACTCTACCACACACAAATGGTTCACTGTCAACTTGGAGAAAGTTCTTTAGTGAAATGCCCTTGGGGAGGAGAGTTGGTTACTTGGCCTGTGCTTCATAATATTTTTATCAATGACCTAGATAAAATCATTAATGGCATGCTAATTGGCACAAATCCAGGGAATTAAGAGTGCATTGGATTTGTATCTAAAAAGACTGACGGTCTAGGATGAGGGACTAGATGAAGTAAAAGGTAATTGGATAAGGATGAGTGCTAGGTTGTACATTTGGGTTCTAAAAGCTTCACAAAACAAGGACATGTGACTAGGTAGTAGTTCCTGGAGATAGTGATTCCTGGAGAAAAGATTTTGAAACCAGTGAACTAAAAGCTCAACCTGAGTCAAAAGTATGACATGGCAGCCAAAAATACGTGTGCTACGTGGAAAGGAAGAGTGTTTGGATCCAGTGACTTAATTGTTCCCTGCGCCATTCTTGTCACATCTAGAAGACTGCCTAGTTGAGGTCACCAAATCTGAGGAGAGGCATCAAGTATCAAGCACTTCCATGTCCTGTGGTAAGATGGAAGACTAGACATTCCTCTGATGCCCTTGATGTCGCAAACCTGTCTAAAACGAGATGATGCAGAACACCTGGAATCTAAAAGCTTCCAAAAAACTTGAACTGATATCTACACTGACCTCATTCAGCATCCATCCACATCAAGTCTGCACTAGCCATCTCACTCTGGCTCACAAGAAAACCCAACCCCACATTCTAGTTTCCTCCTTTTTTCAGTGGTCTGGAAATCTCAGCTACTAGGCTGTGAAAGACTGACAGGACAGATGGTCCAGTGGGTCTGTGCAGCAGCCCAGACTACAGAAGTTCCCTGGGCACACACGGCCGGGGCTGCAGAGGGCTGTATTCTTTCTGTGCCAAAAGTGATCTGTGCAAGAGGAGCTATGAGCAGGGAAAGCTACAGCAACGCATATCACCCCTACCCCTCTTCCTTGAACCTCAGAGACCCAAACTACAAAAATCAACCCAGAGCAGCAGTGTGGCAGTTCTCTGAACTGGTGATGTCAGGCCAGAGAACTGAGGAACAGAGGGAGTGAGTGTGTGTCTGTGTGTGTGTCTAAAGTCGCAGAGTACAAACCTAAGCTGATGAAACAGGAATTGCCCAGTGTGAGTAGGGTCTGAGACATTTGGAGACTTAGCCCCCAGGGCAACAACCATCAAGGGATCCAAGAAATTCAGACTCAGAAGGTGACTATAAAGGGCAAGTAAATTGGGGGGAGGAGAGGGAGGAGACCTAAATTGTCAAAGATTTTAGGAAGAAGAAAGCTCAACATAAGCAGATAAATCAACAAGGAAATCATTAACAGCAGGACCAGTAAGTGACAAAGGAAAATGTTTTAATGTTTGAAGGAGAGGACTCCAAAGTTTGAGGAGAACATGAAACCAGAGCATACTGTTCTTGAGTACAAAAGAAAAATGAGGAATATGAAAGCAGAATTTATGGCCTGCACAGCAAAAATAACGGGCAGAGTAGGATCTGCAATGGCAAATCTGGCCAAAGAAAAGAAAGCAATAGACTGGGAGTGTCAAAAAGCAAAGGACAAGCTAAGAGAAACAAGAACGATACGCCAGTGCGACCAAACACTGATCATGAAGATGGTAAGCATAGAAGCAACCAAAAGTTTCCCAGAACAAGACAAGACAAAAAAAAAATCTCAACACTATAATGCAAGAAATAATAGAAGACAACTCCAGAACTGAACTTGGGGGTGGGGGAGGGGGCGGAGGCGGGAGGGAGAATACCAATAGAATTTAAAGATTATCTCCAGTTTAAAAAAAAAGTTCCAAGGCTGTGAACCCTTAAGACTCAGTGGTCAAATTTAACACTATTTCAGAAATAACACATTCTGCAAGTGATCAGGAGAAAGACCTTCAAATACAAAGGAAAAGAAATACAAGATAATTCTGCTCTGTACCCACCAGAAAACAGGAGGAGTGGAGTAATGTGTTCTGAAGAGCAATGTCGTTCAGGATGCAATTCAGGGTGACTTACCTTGCAAATATGAGCTCAACCATAAATTTTAAAAAGATGAGTGTTCAGTAATAAAGAAGTACTTAAAACATTTTAGAAAGAAAACCAACCTGAAGAAATTATTTGCTTCTCGAATACCTCAAATAGCAAATGCAAGAGAAGTGAATAAATGCATCAGCTAAGGACAGCAATAGCATGAGGGCAACAGCAGAGACCAATAAGAGACTTCTTTCTAAATTTGCACAAGAAATCTGGTGAAAGTAACAGTAAACAGGGAAAAGCTGGAGCATTATAGACAGCACAAGCTGATACCTAGCTTACAGATTAATCGTGGGTGTTTTATTAAGAATCTGTTATAACATAGGGGTGCACTTGAAAGGGGAGAGGGGAGCATGGGGACAAAGAGGAATGTGAGATGTCCTCAGTTCAAATCAAGGGCTAGCAATGAGGGGAAGGTGACCCTTGTGGTCTCGATAAGACAAGACCCTGCAGGGGAGGGGAAGGAGAAGGAGGACATTGAAAAGAAGAAAGGAAGACTTTGCTTTGGTGGTAGGAGAGGGAATCCACTGATGAATGATCCCATGGTTGAAGAGATTATCTGTGAAGGGAGTGGTCCACTGTATTTGGTATTTGAAAAATCTAGTCATCCTACCTCAGAACAGGGGAGTTGGAACTCTGGAGGGTAAGGAGTACAACTGGGGAAGCAGGAGGGTATAGACCTACGGTGGGGAAATACAGATTTTTTGAGGCAAATGAGGAAAAAAGATAACCAGGTATAGATCAATGGTTGGCTGCATACTTAAGGATATTGTGGGGACTCCCTTTATGGCTTTACCATAGAGCAGTGTCCTCTTTGACTTACAATAATCAGCATTGTTCTGGGAGTGAGGCAAATGTAAAAAAGGGAATATATTGAACAGGCTACAAAGAAGTGGCAGAAACTGCCTTGAGAGAGAATCCTAGAATGGATACCTTAAAAGTTTTGATTATATGAGGACTAGAGAGAAAAAAGAATAGGTAATTATCAGGTCATAAGTCAAAGAATAACCAAAATGGATAATGAAGAGGGAATTTTTTTTTTGAAACGGATGCAAAAAAAATTTTAAATGCAAGCAAAACTAATTGAACAGGAAAGGAAGGGGAAATCTACTTGGCTAACAGAGAAGACTAGGCAGCTAGGTGTTACAGGGAATACAGTGCTGGGCCTACAGTCAGGAAGACTTCCTCAGTTCAAATCTGGCCTCAAACATTAGCTGGGTGACCCTGGGCAAGTCACTTAACCCTGATTGCCTCAGTTCTTCATCTGCAAAATGCGGTGGAGAAGGAAATGGCAAACCGCTCCAGTATATTTGCCAAGAAAACCCCGGATGGAGTCATGAAAAGTCGGACACAATTGAAAAAGGACTGAACAATAACAATCTGAGAGGAAGAAAAAAAGAATTATATAAGCAGATAAGTTCAAAGGAAAAGAAGAAACTAATTAAATTCCAATGGGAAAGGGGTAACAAATGAGAGGAGGGGATCACAGGTGAGGGGAAGAAAGTCAGTGGGAATAGGGCCACTGTAAAAAAGATTAAGGTAAACTAACTGAAAGAACGTAGTACTATGTTTATTGCAGAAAAAGAGGAAAAGCTTGGAAAAACCCCACCTCTTCAACCAGTGTTCAAGATGGAGGAAAATATGAATCTAACAATTTTAAATGTAAATGGAGTTTAAAATCCAATAAATTTTAAAAAAGATAACAGATTGGGTAGAAATGGGGAGAAAATTTGTAATTCAAAATGTTGTGAAAATCAATGCTGAAAACCAAATATGTTAAATAAATAAATAGATAGATAGATAGATAACAGATTGGATAAGGAAACAAAACCCTACAATCTTTTGCTTACAAGAAATACTTAAAAAACAAAGACATACACAAAAGTAAGAGGATAGAAAAAAAAAATTTACTGTGCATCAAATGAATCCAAAAAAAGGAGTTGCACTCATGTTGACAAAGCAAAAACATTCAGAAAAATCAGTAGGGATAAACAAGGAAACTACATTACGCTGAAAGCCATAGTGGAAAGAAAATCAGTAATAAACCTTTATATTTCAATGCTTTAGCATCCAAATTCATAAAAGAAATGTGACCTACAAGAAGACAGTACAATTACATACAGTAACACAATAGTGATAAACTTCAATACCTGTCAGTTTTGGAACAGAACAATAAAGGAAAATATGGAACTGAACAAATGTCTGAAGAAACTAATTTAAAAACTTCTAAATGGGACTACAAAAATACACATATTTCTCAGTACTACATGAAATTTTTACAAAAATTGACAATGAGCTAAGACAGAGAGATATTACAAACAAATGTAAAAAGCAGAAATAGTTAATATATCCTTTACAGACCATGCAATAAAAATAGTAATTGGTTCAGAGACTACAAGTAAAGGATGCAGACCCAAGTAAAGACTTAACAATAATGAAGGGTTTAAAGAACAAATCATAGAAACAATTACTTTGTAAAAGAAAATTCAAATGATGAAACAACATACTAATATTTCTAAAATGCAGCTGAAGTCCTTGGGGAAAATCACATCCCTACAAACATTAACAAAATAGAAAAAGAATTAATGAACTGGCTATACATTTTTAAAAATTGAAAGACCAACAATTATATCTAAAATAAGTGCTGAGGTAACATTAAAAATTACACAAGAAACAGATAAGTTGGAAACAAAACATGTAAATCATAAAACTGAAAAGCTGGTTCTTTGAAAAGACTAATAAAGTGGATAAACAGCTAATCTGATTAAAAAGGAGAGCAGGAAATCAAATCAATAATTACAAAATGGGCAAGGTGAAGTCACAATGAAACTGAAGAAATAAACTATCACAACCATTAAGCACAGTTGCATGCTAGCAAAACTGAGAACACAAAAGAAACAGACCTTCAAAAGTATAAAATACCCATACTATCAGATCAGATTGACTTCTTAAATAACCCAGTCTCAAAAAGGGAAAGAAATCCAGATATAAAGGGACTGCCAAAGAAAAACAATTCCTCATCCTAATGGATTCACAGGAGAATAATACCAGTTTTTTAAAGAATAGTTTGTACCCATATTAAACAAATTATTTTCAAAAAAGAAAGAATGCATCCTATCCAATCCTTTTATGAGACAAATCTAGTCTTAAGACCTAAACCAGGGAATGATAAAGGAAAAAAACTATAGGTCAATATCATTAAAGAACATTAACTCAAAAATTTTAGGCAAAATCCTGTCAAAGAGACTACAACAAATTTATCCAAGAAACCATTCATTATGACGGAGTGGGATTTATATCCGAGATGCAAAGATAGTTCAGCAGTAGGAAAACAATCAACATAACCATGTTACAAACCAAAACATCCAAGATCACATGACCATCTCAATAGATGCAAAAAAGGCCTTTGACAAAGTACAACAGTCTTTTATGCTGAAAGCCTTGCAAAGTATAGTCATAAAGGGATTGTTTTAATATCACAAAAATCTTCCATCTAAAACCAAAAGCAAGCATCATACAGGGATATACCAGAACCTTTTCCCATAAATACAAGGATGAAGCAAAGATACCCACCCTCCCCACTATTATTTTGTATAGTTCTGGAAATGTAGCAAAAGCAATAAGACGAGAAAAAATTAAAGGCATAAAGATAGGTGAAGAGGAGAAAACTATTGTTTACAATTTCATATGTTTATCATATTCTAGAGAATCAACAAAGATACTGATTGAGACAATAGCTTCAGCAAAGTTGCAGGTTACAAAACAAATCCTTAAAAATGAAAAGCATTTCTATATTACAGCAGAACACAAAAAGCAATCATAGAGAACTCTCATTCCAAATAACTACAAAATGGGTAAGCTATCTGGGGACCAGCCTAGCAAAGCACACAGACTTACATAGGTTCAAAGTCAAAGTGCTCCTTAAATAAAAAACAAATAGCTGGAGGAATATTTGGTGTTTATAGCTAGGCTGTGCCTATGTAATTAAAAATGACAATACAACCAAAACTAATTTATGCTTTTAAGCTAAACCAATCAAATTACCCAGGAGATATTTTGTAGAATTGATAAAATAATGAAATTCATTTTAAAAAATGATCTGGAATATCAAGGGAAAATGATAAAGATGAAGGGGGACAACACATCCAGACCTCAAACTATTTTATAAAGAAGCAGAATCCATTATGATTTAAAAAAAAAAAAAGATCAATGGAATGGACTAGACAAGGAAGACTCAAAAACAATAAAACTCAATAAGCCAGTGTTTGATAAAGTGAAAAACACAAATTACCTAGGAAATTTTTGATAAAAACAGCTGGAAAAGTCTAGCAGAAATAAGTCTTGGACAAACACCTAATACCATATTCCACAAAGCATCCCAAATGGATGTGTGACCTTAATATTAAAGATCATGCTATTAAAAAAATTGGAAGAATAGATCATATACCTCTCACAGCTACAGGTAGAAGATGTATTTTTAACCACACAAGAGACATGATTGCATGAAACTAAAAAGCTTCTGCACAGATGAAACTAAGACACTTAGTTAACTGTGTAGACAACTAGATGGCACAGTGGATGGACCATTGGGCCTGGAATCAGGAAGACCCTGAGTTCAAATCCAGTCTCAGATACTGGCTGCGTGACCATGGGTAAGTCCCTTAACCTCTATACACTTTGCCACAGTTTCCTCCTCTATGCCTCCCAGGGTTGTTTTGAAGCTCAAATGAGATAATTGCAAAACCTTAGCATAATGCCCGGCACATAGCTGTTGTTGTTTGCCCTTCATTTTCATAGAGGACCAATGACTCATGCATGAATTGGATTTAAGTGAGGCAGAGGTACACAAAGGCATCAGCCTCACTGTTTTTTCCAGCGTCATCCAAGTCAAGTGTCAAGACAAAAGTCAAGATGGCTGGTGACGGCTCAGGATGCAGTGGATGACCTTGGCATCTTCCATGTCTGACCAAGCTCGAAGCTCTCCACAGCACCTGCTTCAGCCACCTTCATGTCTGTTGGAACAAACTTCTCATCCACTTATTCTGCTTGGATCAGTCTTCCCATGCTTGGTGTAGGCATCCCCCTAACTTGCCAACAGGTTTAAAGCTTGTTGGCTACCCACAACTTGGTTTAGTCTTTCTGCTGAGATGGTTTACCACAGTGTGACTGCTGCATATACTACAGCTTTCTGGAAACACAGGTGGGTAACAGGTGGACACCAACAGTGGGTGAACAGCCCTGAAAAGGCTTGGCAAGGAAAATATTGAACTGAACAAATGTCTGAAGAAACTAATTAAAAGACTTCTAAATGATACTACAAAATATACATATTTCTCAGTACTACATGGAATTTTTACAAAATTTGACAATGAACTAAGGCACAGAGATATTACAAATAAATGTAAAAAGGCAGAAGTAGTTAATACATCCTTCATAGACCATGCAATAAAAATAGTAATTGGTTCAGAGACCAAAAGTAAGGGATGCAGACCCACTTCTCACTAGAGGTGCTAGTCCTCCCTGAACACCATATATATATATATATATATATATATATATATATATATATACATATATATATATATATATATATACACACACACATATATATATATATGAGTGTATGTGTACACACACACATATACATACACACATATATGTGTGTATATATACTTAAGTGGTCAATGTTATGAACAAATAGTTCTCAAAAGAACTGCCAAATATTCACAGCCACATGAAAGTCACTAATAAAAGAGAAATACAAATCAATACAACTCACACCATACAAATTGGCAAAAATGGCCCCCCAAAATTGCAATGTTGGAGAGGTTGTGGAACGACAGGCACGCTAATACGTTGTTAGTGGGGGTGTGAAATGGGGCAACCATTTTAGAAAGCAATTTGGAATTATGCAACTAAATGACTAAAGTGTCCATATTCTTTGAACCAGAGACTCCATTACTGGGATTATACCCCAAGGAAGCCATTGATAAGGGGTGGGGAAGTCCCCATATATACAAAAAAAAATTTGTAGTAGCACTTTTTCTTACAGCAAAGAATGGGAAATAAAGTAGATGCCCGTCAATTACGAAATGGTTAAATTGTGATACATGAATGTCGTAGAATGTTATTGCACTATAAGAAATGATGTGTCTGATGAATACAGAGAAACATGAAGAGAACTACATGAACTGAAACTGGTCAGCAGAACCAAGAAAACAATATACACAATGACTACAACAATGTAAACAGAATCACACACCCCAAAATAAAAAATGAATGCAACTCAGGGCAGCTAGGTGGCGAAGTGGATAGAGTGCTGACCCTGGAGTCAGGAAGACCTGAGTTGGAAGACCTTTGACACTTGATGCTTACTAGCTATGTGACCCTGGGCAAGTCACTTAACCCCAATTGCCTCACCAAAAAAGAAAGAAAATGCAATAATCTTATGAAGACTAAGCAGGGCTTGAATGAAGAGAGTAATTCCCCAACACACTTTTATTGAGGTGAAAAGTCCAGTTTTTCTACATTACACATTTTTGGATTTTTCCAATGTACCAGTCAGTTGTACTGATTTTTTTTTCCACTAAAATATACCATTTGTTATATGGGCTGGCTCTCTGGGAGCAAGAGGGAGAGACACTTAGGAAAATTATGATGATTTAAGAAAAAAGGCATCAATAAAAACTTATTCATAAAAAATTAAATTCAGAGCAGTTTTAGTATCAATGTCCTAGTTGTTGACTGTTTAATGGGCAGTTGGTGGATGGCTGTAATATGCTCATCATCAAAATAGTCTCATCCCTTTCTCCTTAAGTCAGCAGCAACCTAGGAGCTTTCTGGAACTCTGATCAATAGGAAAGGATAGAAGAGAGAGGAAGAAGTGGAGGATGGTTTCTTCTGGAGAAACCAATTCCCAAGGACAACCATTGTGGTGGATAGCTTCTTTTACAAGAGAATTTGGCAGGAAGCTGTTTGCTGTGAAGATCAAAGGCAGGTCATCAAACCAGTATCTAGAAAAAGAAGTACAGCCAGCCATAAGTAAATAAAATCTCTCTCGGGACTCCCAGTTTGTCAGCAGGCAATTTGCTACAAAAGCAGTTGATCATGACAGCTACTGAAAAGAATGACTGGGAATCATGCTTCCAGCAAGTAGAAATAGTGAGGGGAATTTGTGTGATTTATAGAAAGTGCCCTACATTTGTTTCTTCAGTGGCCAAGTATCAGCTAATTATAATCACACACAATCACACCTGGGTATTTCTTCCTCAACAGAAAGTTGAAAGGAATAGAATGCCTCCATATTCCACAGGTCATCAGAGAAAATGATGGTGTAGAATGCAGACCCATGGGTGTTACCAGGAGAGAAGGGATCCACTAAGAAAGATTTTTGTTATCTAACACTAAGGGATACTGAGATGGTTGTTTGTTGATCTGGCATAGGCAATAGAGATGTCTGCTATCTTCAGGGTGAATATATTGAGAGCCACTTGAGTCAAACTTGATTATCACCACCTCATTCTTGGTGATTCACATGGGGATAAATGGTAGCACCAGAAAGAACCTAATGAGCATTGCTAAGAATCAAGAAGTCCTGGGGAATAAACTGAAGATCATGGTGGGGCATGGCTTGTGTTTTCATCACTGCTATCAGTTGGAAGTAGGAGCTTGGACAAGAAATGATGTGAACAGCTGGTTAAAAAGCTGTAACTGAATATAGGGTTTGGATTTCTGGAACACGTTAAGCATAGAAATGATGGCCCCTTGAACAGGGGTGGAATTTAGCTAATAATGCATGCTAGCAAAAACATTTTTGTCTGCCATTCTCCCAATCTGATCAAGAGAGCTTTATGCTGGAAAAGGTAGGAGAGGGAGCAATTTGGTGTCTGATTTGACTGATTTTTATGTAAAAAAAAGTAGCTGATACCCATACAAAGAAGACTTAACAGCAGAGAAAACCTATAACTCGCCGAAGACATCCATGAAGAGAGCTCCCGGCTTCTGATGCTGATACATAAATGCACTAAAGGATAGGTAAAAAGTAAACTGGAGTTCCTAATGTAAGAAGGCAAAGTTGACTTCATCGGTATCCATGAAATAGCAGAACGAGATTGAAATCTAACTATGGAATATGTCCTTTAAAAGAAAGGGACTAAATAAAAAGGGGAATGGAATAGCTTTGTTTCCGGGCATTAGGAAATCCAGGAGCTGACACTGGGAAGCATGATGAAGTGCATTTGATCAGCGACCATTGGACGAGTGCTTTGCAAACCTTAAACTGTTATATCCACGTAAATGGTTATCAAACCACCTAGGTAGAAAGAGACAGCAAGTGAAGATTTGGATAAACACATCACACACCTGGCAAGGAATGATGAAATAGTCACGAAGAACTTCAGTGATCCAGACATCTGCTGGAGCTTTCCCTCTACCAAATGCAGAGTAGCTGATGAATTCTTTTTTAATTAAATTAAATTTAATTTTATTATTGTTTTTATTTTTAGTTTACAACATTCAGGTCCACAGGTTTGGGGTTCCAAAATTTCTATCATAAAGTCTATCAATGTTAGTCCTTACAAATGCTGCGTGTCTGTAATCATGTATAATGGTCTCCTGGTTCTGTTCCCCTCCCTCAGCATCAGTTCATGTAAGTCATTCCAGGTTGTAATGAAGTCCTTCCAGAGCAGCCAATGAATTCTTGACCAGCCATAATAATAACTTCATTATTTAGTGGGTGGAAGAAGCCTCAAAGGGAACTATGGTTCTTGACTTGATTCTGACCAACTAGGTGAGAAATTGGGGTAAAAGTGACCATTCCATTTAGAATTAAGGATAGAAAGTCAAAGGAAAGCTCCTCCCAGTTTCACGTGCCTCCCAGGTTTGGGGAGAGTGCATTTCAAAGGATTCAATCAAAGGATAGCCCGTGTGGTATACCGGAGTCATAAGGCTTGGGCTTGAATACCTTGTTACTTATTACCATCTAAAGAGGCTGATTTAGAGGCATATCAACCAAGTTAGTCTTCTGGGATATATAAAGGAGATGCAGAGGCAGCCAGGTGGCACAGTCGATAGAACACTGGGCCTGGAATCAGGTTGACTCATCTTTCTGAGTTCAAATCTAGCCTCAGACACTTCCTAGCTGTGTGACCCTGGGCGAGTCACTTCACCCTGCTTGCCTCAGTTTCCTCTTTTGTAAAATGAGCTGGAGAAGGAAATGGCAAACTGCTCCAGTATCTCTGCCAAGAAAACCCCAAATGGAGTCACAGAGTCAGACACAACTAAAACGACTCAACAACACTGGTAAGAGAGAGGTGTGCTTTCTTCTTGGGCATGTACCCAGATAGAAATGAAGACCCTCTCTGAACCTGTCATACTAGGTGATAGCGACAGAACACCAAAAGAGAGAGAGAGTGTGTGTGTGTGTGTGTGTGGATGGGGTGACATTAATGGATCACAAGGTCATTATGGGTCCATAGTGTGACAGGCAACCAAATAACTAAAATGGATTTAGGCTACTGTGAGAGGCATTGTTACTAAAATGAGGGAGGTCCTCAAATAAGTAGTGTACTATAGTTGCCAATCAATCAACAAACATTTCTTGAGTTCCTATTAAGTATTGGGCACTATTCTAGGCACTCGGAATATAAAGACAAATATGATCCCCAGCCTCAGGGAGTTTACATGCTACTGGGGGCACTCAACAGGCTAACACATCAGTCAATGTCTTTTAGGTTTTATTGCTGTTCTGTTTTATATTACAAACATTTACAGTTTCCCTCCATTCTGTGAGAGGTCTTTCATAACAAAGGAAAACATCTGGGAGTGTAGGCAACATTTCTCATCTGTAGCATGCCTCTGTTTTTTAATTCTTTAATAGAAATCTATTTTCCCTCCTCCCACCATATATACAAGTGATTTTTTTCTTTTTTTAAAATTTATTTATTTATTTAATATATTTAGTTTTCAGCATTGATTTTCACAAGAGTTTGAATTACAAATTTTCTCCCCATTTCTGCCCTCCCACCCACCCCAAGATGGCATATATTCTGGTTGCCCCATTCCCCAGTCAGCCCTCCCTTCTGTCACCCCACTCCCCTCCCATCCCCTTTTCCCTTACTTTCCTGTAGGGCAAGATAAATTTCTATTACCCATTGGCTGTGTATCTTATTTCCTGGTTGCATGCAAAAACTTTTTTTTGAACATCTGTTTTTAAAACTTTGAGTTCCAAATTCTCTCCCCTCTTTCCTCCCCACCCACCCTCCTTCAGAAGGCAAGCAATTCAACATGGGCCACATGCATATCATCATGTAAAACCCTTCCACAATACTCATGTTGTGAAAGAATAACCATATTTTGCTCCTTCCTACCCTATCCCCCTTTATTCAATTTTCTCCCTTGACCCTCTCCCTTTTTGAAAATGTTTGTTTCTGATTACCTCCTCCCCCATCTGCCCTCGCTTCTATCATCCCCCCTTTTTTATCTTCTTCCCTCTTCTTTCCTGTGGGGTAAGATTCCCAACTGAGTGTGTATGTTATTCCCTCCTCAGATCAAATCTGAAGAAAGCAAGATTCTTTTCCGAATCCCTTTTGAGCTCTTCCATGGCTTGAAACCAGTTCATGTTTTTCTTGGAGGCTTTTGATGTAGGCTCTTTGACTTTGTTGACTTCTTCTGGCTGTATGTTTTGGTCTTCTTTGTCACCAAAGAAAGATTCCAAAGTCTGAGTCTGAATCTGAGTCCATTTTTGCTGCCTGGCCATGTTCCCAGCCAACTACTTGACCCGTGAGTTTTTTGTTGGGGTATGACTGCTTGTAGAGTAGAATGTACTTTGTTCTAAGCTTGAGGGGATGCGCTGTTGTTTTCAGAGCTATTTCTATCCAGCTCTGCCGCACCAGCGCTCCTCCTCCCCCAAGAACCACCAACCTGGATTGGACTCAGATCTTAAGCAGGCTCTGCACTCCTGCTCTGATCTGCCACTTAATTCCTCTCACCAGGTGGTCCTGGGGCCAGAAGCAACAGCAGCTGTAGTTCTGTAGCTGCACCACCCCTGCTGCCCCTGGGGCGGTGGCTGAACCGCGAACTTTCACTCTGTCCCCCGCAGCTTTTCCCACTAACCTTCTCTCTTGTCTTTGGTGTTTGTGGGTTGAGAAGTCTGGCAACTGCCACAGCTCACTGATTCAGGGCGCTACGGCCTGTTCCACCTGGCTCCCAGTATGGTTGGTCCTGCCGCCGCCCACACTAGGCTCTGCTCTGCTCCACTCCCAGCTCTGTACATGATAGACCTTACCCAGAGACCATCCAGGCTGTCCTGAGCTGGAGCCCTGCTTCCCTTTGCTATTTTGTGGGTTCTGTTGTTCTAGAATTTGTTCAGAGCCATTTTTTATTGGTTTTTGGAGGGACCTAGGGGGAGCTCACACAAGTCTCTGCTTTCCAGCTGCCATCTCAGCTCCTCCCCTATACAAGTGATTTGAAGGAGAACTCTTACAGGTAAGGGAAATAAAAAAGCAACTCTTGAAGGAGGAGACACCTCAGATGTTCCCTGAAGGAAGTCAGGAGCTCCAAGAGACAGAGCTAAAGAAGAAGAGCATTCCAGGCATGAGAGATGCCCTATGCAAAGGTGTGGAGGTGGGAAATGGGATATCATGTGCAGATAACAGCCAAGAGGCTAGTTTGGCTAGAGCAGAGAATTCATGTGTGAGAAAATTTTCTAATCAGGAAAGATAGGCAAGCTTTCATTACTAAATAACACACACACACACACACACACACATATACACACATGCACATACACACATAGATGAGTGTATATACATGTATATCTAACAATCTATCAATCCATCTAGGATAGAGGCACTGAAGCGTCACTGAGATTCTCGGGCAGAGGAGTCACATCAGCCTGTGCTTAGAAATATGCATTTGATAGTTGTGTGGAAGATGGACTGGCAAACGTGCTGGAGGTAGAGAGACCAATTAGAAGGATCTTGCAGCAGGCCAGGTGAGAGATGAGAACCTGGACCAGGCCTGTGGCAAGAAAGGGATCAGTGCAAGAGAAAGAGGTGGCGTCAACATGACCTGGTACCTGGCTGCATATGGCAGGTAGGTGAGAGTGAAGTGTCCGGGATGACTCCTGGGTTGCAAACCTTGGTGACTGACTGAAAGAACAGCAGTGCCCTCAACAGAACATGGGATCTCAGGCTACATGCAGAGCCACGGCATCTGGGAACATGGAAGCAATTGTCCCGAGTCCCTTCCCCGGCACTAGGGCAGATTGTGGTTAGCCATGGTCTCTGCCTTCTAGGAATGACGTTGATAAGCTGGACAGCATCTGGAGGAGGTAGCCAAGATGCTGGCACACCTTGAGGTCGTTGCATGGGAAGAGAGGCTGAGGGGATGTTTGACCTGGAGGAGAGAAGCCTTGGGAGAGAACGTGAGGGCTGTTGCCAAGTGTTCTAAAGGTAGTTAGTCATGGAGAAGGGAAATTAAATGTTCTCTGCTTGGCTGTGAAGACACAATGGGAAATGATGGATGAAGATTGTAAAGAGACAAATTTTGGCTTGATGTAAGGGAGAATGTCCTAATGATTAGAGATGAATGGGCCATGTCCCTTCAATGGAGTCCTCCGAGTGAAAACTTGGTAACTCCAGCCTGATGTATTGGGTGGAATTCTCATCCAGGAATGTATTCGATGCCTCTGAGATCCCTTCCAACTCAAAGATTCTGTGAAGTTGCCAAGAGGTAGATTGAGGCTCAGTGTTGGGAAACATTTCCTAACAACTTTCAGAACTAGACTGGGCTCCCTTGTGAAGTTTGACCCCTCCCCCCTTCCTGTAGGACTGCCACCAGAGACTGGAGTCCCTTTGAAGGACTTATAGTTGGAAATATCAGAAGCCCTATGATCCAAATCCTTAATTTTACAGATGAAGAAACAACTGCCACCCAGAAAGTCAGTGACTCCTCCAAGGTCTCATAATATGCATGCTTAGGCAGAATTTGAACTCAAGTCTTGCTGATTCCAGTTCTAGCACTTTATCCATTCATTACAGCAGGATGCCTCTCTTATAGGGATAATTCCTATTCAGAAAATGACATGGTGCTGGGTAACCCATAAAGTCCCTACTTACTATGAGATTCGGGGATTACTGGATTCATCAGTATGTGCTAGTTCACTCTCAAAGGAAGAGCCCCCACCTCGAGCACCATCTGGTAGGTCTTTGATCCTGCCCCTTCTATCCTGGTGCTAAGCTCTGATTGTCCAAATCCCGCATTTTAGAGGATTCCGTCTGTGCCCAAAGAGTAGGGGAAAGCAAGGTAAATCAGGTTTTCCATAATCTGAGGATTTGAGTGCTTTGCCACCATGTTTCCCAGAGCTAGAGGCTCCCAAGTTCAGCTTCATTGGTTTATCAAGAAGCTCAGTGCTCTGTCTTAGATGAAAGCCACAGAGCTATTATTCTGTTGGCTTTCCCCTTCTGCACCTTTTTTGACAGAAAGAATAGAGGAGAGTCCTTTCCCCGTTTTCAGAGATGCAATCTTCCCTCTTCCCCAGTGTGTGACCCACTTAAATCCCAAAATGTCCCTGGCCCTGAATCCAAAGAAACGTTTCAAGCGGGCTCAGGAAATTATCAGCAGGAAATGTGTCTGAGAAGAGAATTGTTCTGCCCTGGGCTCACACTGAGATTTTTCTTGGTTCCCTTCTAATTAGAACTGTCTATTCTAAGCTCCACACAGTTTACTTGGACATTTCCAGATCCCAGTGACTTCATGGGATGGCATTTGAGCCCAGCATACCTGACCTTTTATTCTGTGGGAATAACCCTGGACTTAGTGACTAGGGCCAATCCTCAAGGTCCAAGGAAAGAGTCCTCCCAGGGAACAACAGTGAATAGTGATGAGAGAGCAAAACTCCAGCGGCTGAGTGTCAGCCCCAGGGATAGAGTAATGAGGAAAGTCACTATGGTGTTGACAAACAAGTGGCCTGCCTGGTGCAGCGCCAGTGGGAGAATTGGGAAACCTCCACATGAATCCTGCTTTCCATTTCTAGCTAAATACAGATCTCAAATATTCCATCCTCTCAGCTTCAGTTATTGCAGCTGTAAACTCAGAGTCTTGGTCTAGGTAGGACCATAGGGCTAGAGCTGGAAGGGGCCTCAGAGGCCATCTCAGCCATTTTACAGATGAGGAAACTGAGGCCACACAGGAAGTAAGTGCCAGAGGCAGGATTTGAGCCCAAGTCAATAGGCTCTACCATCTTGCTTCCTAAAGTCTTCTCCAGGCATAACAACTCTTGATCCCACGTTAGCTTTAGGGACTCAACTGTTCCACACCTTTTCCACTAATAAGCCTTGGTCCAATCCACTGGGCAGGTGGAGAATAAGGCCTTTTGGGGCTACCAGACACAAAGACTTTGGGGTCCCTTTCCAGGGAGTCAGCAGTGTTAAAAACAACAACAGCAGAGCACTATGGGAATCATATTGAAAAGTGTATTTTTAAAAATATTTTCAAATGGAAAACATGAATTATTCTTCAGTTTTACTTGTGAGCTGGTTTTAACATTTTAGTGAATATTTAAAACTTGAAATTTATCAGTTATTAATGCCACCCTGGTTTTGTTTTTAGGACATAACCACGTTAAAAGTTACAGAAGAAAATCTAGATTTATCATGTACAAACATAGCAACCATTGTAAGTTGAATGAAACTAACAAATATACAAAGAAGGAATTTCAGAAAAGGTCATGACTGCTAAATGAAATAACATTCTGACAAAATAATGGCTTTTTCCTAATAACACAAAATAATAATCTTACACATCCACCATGACAATACAACAACAGAAAGGGAAAGTGACAATGTGGTACCTTTGAAAAATTACTTCATTGTGTTCTAATCATAAAATGGTTGACTCATTTATCCAATTATCTGTTCCCAAATAGTGGTTGATGCACAGTGCAGATCACCACCCTTCTCAACCTCTGGGATTCCTGTCCATGGCCTCCCACAAGTCAATAATAGAGGATACAGCCCCAACATGTGAGGCCTTCCTCAAAATCTTCTCCTGGGGCTACTCATCTGTCACCCCATGCCTTTGTCAGTCATCTGTGTCATGGATCAAGTCCTTTACATCATTCTCTTTATCTAGCTCATCTTTGACCAAGTGCTATGATCTCCTCATGCCCACTATGCCTCTCTGCTCTGCAGGTCACCGACCATGTGGATTCTTCCAAGCTGGTGACGTTCTCTGATTTGCTGCTACACAGCAGTGCTGCGAGAATACGGAAGCTAAGACAATAGACTCCAGCAGGAAAGAAAGGCTTGGAATCACCGGAAAACTGCACATTTTCCCAAATGCAATTCAAGGTATTCTCTTCTTCCTGTTCTATTCTGGACTGCCCACCTAACTACATATATTTTAACCTCAGCATCTCGTAATCAAAATCCACAGTGACTAAGCTTGAATTGGGTCAGAGTTCTTGGTCATTCCTAAAGAGGTGCCAACCAAGTCAACTAGAGTATGAATATTATACCAAAAATAAGCCGAAAGAGCCCAAGGTCAGCCCTTAGGAAAGGCTTTGAAGTGGTCCTGCTGATTCTGGCTATAGAGTCTGGCACCCTAGGAATCCTCCAACAAGGAGAGAGCAGGAAGGTGGAGCATGCAGAGCTCAGCAGGTAGCATTTGCTCACCCTGGCCAAACCAAGCACGGACATGATCCTGCAGCATGTAGAAGGTTTGAACCTGGACCCTGGAGGATGCCAGGCATGTGCCATTTTAGACACAGTCCCCGGGTCCCCAAGTTGTTGGCTCCAAAGCAGCCTCAGCAGCAGCAGCTGCAGCCATTCAATCTTGGAGAAACTAGGAAAGACACTAATCTAAACTCATCCCGATGATATAATCCAAAGAAAGGCTTTGTTAAAATGGGGCAAGTTAAGAATGACTAATTCATGTCTGTTCAGAAAGTTAAATAATAATTCACATTAAATTAATAGTTGAAGCAAAGCATTTCTATGTAAATTTCAAGCTTAAAATGCTGTCATTCCTGTCGATCATCTTTTACAGCTTCAGGAACGACTGTAGATCTAGAGCTGGAACGACAGCTCAGATGCCATTTGGTTCAACTCTCTCGTTTTACAGGGAGGAGCTGAAGCAAAGGGAAGTTCGGTGACTGGACCAAGGTCACACAGGCAGTCTCAGAGGCAGCTCTGGGGCCTGTGTTCTTCCCCTAGGCCTCCCTGCTAAACAAAGGCAGGGGAGCCTAGTAGGTAGAGAGCTGAGCTCAGAGCCAGGAGATACATGGGTTCAGGTCCTGCCTCTGACATATCTTGGCTATAGATAACTTGGGGCTGGCCTCAGAGGAGGTGCCGACCTGACTTAGTGGAGGGAGTTCTCTTATTTGGGAGTTCCCTTTACCAAGAAAACACAGATGGAGTCTCCATCCCTATAATTTTAAAATTACATCTTTTTGGGGCAGCTAGGTGGCACACTGGATAGAGTGCTGGCTCTGGATTTAGGAAGACCTGAGTTCAAATCTGGCCTTGGACACCAGCCATGTGACCTTGGGCAAGTCACTTAACCCCAATTGCCTCCAAAAGCCAAAACAAACAACAACCCCCCCCAAAAAAAACAACTGCATCTTGTCCAAAAGGGAATTTAAAATGAGTATCTTCCAAAATGTAGCTCCAGGAATGTCATTCTACCACGTCAGGGAAATTATTTCTGGTTACTAAGGATTCACTTAACTAACACGCAGGCAAGAAATTAGTTTCAAGGCAATACATTTATTGTACAATGTGTATGTGCAGAGAGTCGTTGATCAGAAAAGCCAAGCGCTTTCCCTTTGGAAAAAAAATGGTTACGTCACTGTTGTGGAAAATCCATAAGAAATTAGTAGAGATGTTGGGAACGGAGGAAGTAAAAATCCCATGGAATTGCTCCTGGGGAGTCTTACACGAGTTCAGGCTGTTGGGACACATCCGCCCAAAGCAGCATCGACCCCCTTCTCGCTCATTCCTTCCGATTTCAGAAATGAAGGCTGGTTCCTGGCTTTGACGTGAGGGTGAAATTCCTGGTGCCTCGAGCCTTTGAAAAACAGCAGAGCTAGTGTGGGGCAGACTTGAGGAGCAGAGTTCTTCATGGCTTGCTTTGTCAATTGGAGGACAAACACTCTGGGGATATTTCCTTTCCTGCATTCCATGAGGGTATTCTTGGGCCACTGCCCACAAGGAGGTTTGGTCAGTTGTGAACAGAAATCCTTGGCCACCAAGACACAAGCCTGGTCCCAGAAAGGCCAGGGATATTCCCAACAGTGTAAGCATGCGTTGGCATAGACAAGTGTGCTGCGGCTGCTTTCTGATCACTGGCACCTCCACGGGCCAGAAGCTAAGGGGGTGAGCCCTTGCTGACCCCCGTGGGCTACATCGCAGCTGCCTTTAGCACACATACCCTCTTTGCCACCTTGGCCCTCCTGCCACCAGAGTGGGCAGGTGTGGACAGTCACACATGCAGTATAGGAGCAGGTGAGGCCTGAAAGACAGCAGACGGGTTAGGCGAGAACTTTCTCCTTCCTTCTGGGACCTGCAAAACAAAGCGTCTGCGCATCACAACTGGCACACAGTAGGCACTTAGGAGGGGCTCACTAACTGGCTAGCTGACTGAGGCAAGTGCTGAGGGCCTTTCCCCACAAGGCTTAGCAATCTTTGAGGCTGGGGGTGTGTGGTGGGAGCCCAGAACAGGTGGAGATGCCCCCTGAAGTATCTGAGTTTGTACTGCTCACAAGCTCATGGGTTTTTCCCCTTGGGGGACACCAGCTCTACATGCAGTTTGGCTTGGTCTTTCTACAGGAGGTGGATGTCCTGTCGTGCCCTGTGCCAAGCACGACCTCTATCATCGCACTCTCTGTCACCTATCAGGCACCTTCACTGGGTTCTGCACTCACAGATATACCCTCTACGTTGGGGCTGGACAGAGATGGGGTGAGGGCTCTGATCGTCAGCAGAAAGTGGCCCATGTCAGAGGGAGGAAGCAGATGGGCCTGGGGAGCTGGGTTGCCTGAAAGGAAGGGCCCCCGGAACGCAGCCCATGGGGAGACTTACCTTGAAGTCAGCCCGGTAGCTGCTCTCCCTCACAGTGTAGTCAGTGACGATGATAGAGGTTGGTTTGGTCTTTACAGGTCTTGAAGGCTTGGTGCCAGGCCAGGGCCGGTACTCCTGTCTGAGGCACGGAGCAGAATCATGATCTTAGAATGGAGAATCATTCACTCCTTTACAGATCCTCCCTCCCATTGGACAACACCCGAATACAACATGGCCTGTGCTGTTAGAAAGTTTAGAGTGGAGGGGAATGGAGACAGCCTGGTGGTGCCTGGAGTCAGGAAGACCTGAGTTCAAATCCTGCCTCAGGCTCTTACTAGCTGTGTGACCTTGAGAAAGTCAAATTCTACCTCAGTTTCCTCACCTGTAAAAATGGGGATGACAATAGCACCTCCCTCCCAGGGTTGCTACGAGGATAAAAATGAGATAATGTTTGCACTTAGTGTTACGCGAATGCTAGCTGTTGTTGCTGAATATTATTATTAATTATACAACCTCAGAGGACCCTTCCCCTCTAGATCCAGGATCCTATCATTCTGCATCTCTACAGACCTCTGGGTACATCCTACTAATGGCTGGGTTTGCAAAGCATTCGCTCATGTTATTTCATTTGCTCCTCAGAACAGCCCTGGGAGCGAGGTGCCACAATGATTCCCGTTTACAGACAAGGAAACTGAGCTTCAATAACTCAAGGTCAAAAGGTTGTAATTATTGAAGGCAGAATTTGAACTCAAACCTTCCCAGCTCCAGGTTGGGCTGCTATCATGGCATTCCGCAGTGGGAAGAGGATGCTCTAAACAGGAAAGGCTGGCCGGAAGGTGAGTTCAGCTGCCTCACTGGCCTCCAGGCCTCCTTGTGACCCATAGGAACCATATGCTTTTCCTCTTGGAAACTGGCTGTGTCCTTGAGGCCAGAGACCATGATGTCCAGGAACCATCTGGGGTCACGGAGTGAAAACCTTATCTCCCAGAGCCGAGGAGGACATAGGCTCCGGCCCCCTGAGCTGGCAAGGTCTGGTTACGGGATCCCTCTCTACCCTGGTTTTGGTTCCATCTCCTCTTCCACTTGCTTCATTGTGTGTGTGTGTGTGTGCGTGTGTGCCACGCTGGGCTAGCACAGGTCACACCGATGTTGGGTGCTGTCCTGAGCAGTTTGGGGCAGAGGCCTGGCCGTTTCAGGATGGTTTGTGCCTAAATCAGCAGAACATTCGAACTGCCCAAGGTCTTCCAAGTTCACTGTTCCTCCTTCTGCTGACAGATAAGCCAGAGCCAAGCTGACTTGAGCATCATTCAGCCCAACTGGGCCAGGCCAGGCCAGGCCATCTCCCAATCCTCAAACAGCCTCCACAGATTTCCCTGAAGCCCCAGAACCAGCCACGGTGGCCCAGGCAGCCCCTGCTCTTGGGATTTACCAAGGTGATGAGGGAAATGGTGATAGTCAAGGCATATCAATTAGCTGAAGAGTTTACCGCAGCAAATGTGTCACCTCACACCCTCTCTGGGACCCATCTTTAATGCCTCCTGGGGTCCTTGACTCATCCTCAAACATCTACTGAGAGCCGCCGTGAAGAGGGCCCATGGCCTAGCTGCCCTAAGGAATATCCGCCACCATGACCAAGAACTCACAGCCTCGAGGGAGATAGCAGTTACCCAGATAATGATAACGACGTGTTAAGACAGGCTTTGATAAGTACCGGGATGGCTAAACCTATGTCCCAGGAGTACTGAGGAGAGAGAGATGAGAGGGTTTATGGAAAGTTTGGTGATGCTCCTCCTTCCCAAAGCCAATCCCTCTACATGTGCCCTAGATCCTCTCCCCTCCCACCTTTTCTGGCAGATTGCCCCCCCCCATCTATTCATCCTGTCCTTGCTGCCTACCAATACACAGCCTCCTCTGTCCTGAAAAAATACTAGACGAGACCTTCCCATCCCCTCAAGTTACCATCCCATGTCTCTCCTCCCTTTCACAGCAAAATGCCCGGGTGGTGACGGTGTGGGGGTATCTGTGCTCATCCCCCTGACCTTATCTCTCCTTGTGCCCTTCCTTCTGGCCCCAGCACTCACTCTCGCCAAAGTGACCAGCGGTCTCCGGTTTGACATCACCCTCGGCTTTCCTGACTTCTCTGACGCTACTGACCATCCGTCCTCTCCTCGTGGGTGCTCTCTCTTCTCTCAGGTCTCCTCCTATCTGGCTGACTGTACTTTTCCAGCCTGCTTTGCTGGATCGTCCGCTGTATACTTCCTAACAATCATGCTCTGTGGTTATGATAATGAGGCTGGAGATGTGCTTTGCACAAATCATCTTAACTTTTTATTCTTACATGAAATAGCTCTCTGGGAGGGGGACACTGGGGGAAATTTTGGTAACGTAAAAAGCAAAAGACATCAGTAAAAATGTATTTTTTTATTTAAAGCTAATTAATATCTGTTGATTGGATGATATTAGAGCATTAATGACTGGTGACTGATATTGGGGAACACACTCGAATAGGGGTTTGAGCTGATGGCAAAAGAACCCCAGTTCCCCTCAGGGGTACTCCTAGAGCCCGGAGGGGAAGATGGAGGCAGCCACAGTCTGGGGACTCAAGCAGCTGTTGCCTGTTTGGGCCAGGAGAGTAAATCTAGAGTTGCGCTATAGGAAAGCCATATACGCTGACTGTAACTAAATCCAAATGAGAAAAACCACTGCAAAAGAGAGTGAACCTTCCATAATGGGAATGCATAAGCCTGGCCCCAAAGAAGCAGCAGGAAAATGTGCCTCCCTCCCTTCTTTGCAGAGGTGGGAACTATGGGCTGGAAACTTTGGACACACTGTCAGTCTCAGTTGTATCGGCTAGTTTTGCCCAAGTACTTTTTTTCCTTGTTAATTCTTTGTGGCAAAGGATGACTCTCATTGGGTGGGGGTGGGGTGCAGAAACATATTTAGAAATGAAAGCAGTGTTTAAAAAAAAAGCATTTTTAAAGGGGAAAGAAAAAGCAACAAAACCAAATTTTAAAAACCCTTGGAATTTGAGTGGCCCACGAGCTCCCTGTGGATCGGCAGGGTGGCCTGAGAGCAATCTTAATTAACAGAGGACGTGTGTTCTGCCCCGGTGAGCCCACATCTTCAAGTGCACGAAGGGCTATGCATGAAACTTGATTTCCTGGTCCTAGGTGAATGCCCATTAGAAGAAATAGGTGGAAGCTATGAGGCAGATTTCAACCCAAAGCATTTAGGAAGCATTGGTCTCAAAGGAAGACCTGGGTTCAGCTCCTGCCTCCAACACATCTGGGTTGTATGACCCTGGGAAAGTCACTTAACCTTCTCTCTGAGGCTATCAGTGGCAGAGAAGGTGCTGACCTTCATTGATAAGGGGAGTTTTCTCACCTAGCTGTTCCCTATCCCACCATGTGACAAGGGTTGGGGACAAAGAGAAACTGAGGCAGCTCCTGCTCTCAAGGAGACACTATGTAATGGAGGGCTTGGCTGCAGGGCTACCAGAAAGACCCAGATGCTTCATGGAGGTGCCTGCCCAAAGCATGGGGAACCTGCAGGGTACTGACCCACCAGCACTGGGTGGGGGTAAGCCTAGGAGTAGAAGTGGCATGGAGATTCTGGACTCCTCCCAGCAAGGGGAGATTGTGAGGGGGGGCACCAAGGGGTCAGTGTCCAATAAGAGGAAAGGGGCATTAGTAGGAAGAGGAGGTTCATCTGGGGGTCTGGGGTAGGGGAGGGAGAAAGCTCCCTATTTGGCACCAGCTCCAGCTGGGATCTCCTTGGTGGGTCTCCTCCCCTTATTCCTGGCCCTCCACGGGCTCTAGGGTAGACAGGGGAAAACACAATGCTTAGATCTCTCTAAAAGCAGGATGCGCTGCCCCAGGAAGCAGCATGGGGTCCATCAGAGGTGATTTTTAACAGGTAGTTGGACTGCGTTCCCTTGGGGTGTTAGGGGCTGGATGGAACTGTTGTTCAGCTGACTGCCTAAATTGTGGGTGTGCAGCTTGGGAGAGAAATCTGGACTGGAGATTCAGATTGAGGAATCCTCTTCAGAGGTCAGATGGAAGTCAGCCAAGTGTCTGAGCTCCCAAAGGGTCACAGAGAGGAGAGAAGACGAGGGTCTCAGGACCAAATCCTGGGGGACACCTTCATTCCAGGAGGAGACAGAGAACAAGTAGGTAGAAGAGGTCAAGAAAACAAGAAAGTCGGGGGAGGGGGCTCACCAGCATCAGATGCGGCGGAAGTCAAAGGAAAAGCAGGCTGAGAAAAAGTCAATGGATTTGGCATTGGGGGATCCTTGCTAACTTCTGAGTGTGGCTTCAAGATGGAAGCCAGATTTTGGAGGGCTTGGGAGTGACTGGCTAGAAAGGAAGTGGGGTGGGAGGCAAGTTGGCAGTTCAGGCGAGAAGGGAAAATCCATTCTTTGGGAGGCAAGCGGCTTTTAGGAGGGCTTCTTTAAGGTGAGGAAGACAAGAAGGTTTGTAGGTAGAGGAGGAGATCTGAAGCTGTAGAGCAGACAGTGACTGATTGGCCGGCCGAGCAAAGTCCTGGGGGGATGTAGAGGGCCACCGGTACAAGTGGAGAGCTCAGCCTTGGCAAAGATGGCAGCTGCCTCCTCCTCTGACACAGGCTGTGTATTCACACCCAGCTAAGGCTGCAGGGCACAGTGGCCATAGTACTGGAGCCAAGGTGGTAGCTGGGTGACCCTGGGAAAGTCCCAAGGAATCTGGGTGGGCTTGATGGCCCCTGGGGTCCTCCCCAGCTCTAAGTCTATGATCCTTTAAGTTATGAGTTCAAAACATGACACAAACGCCCGATACTCATCTGTTTCAATCAGTCAATGAGCATTCTAAAGTCCTACTATGTGCTAGCTAGGTACTGTGCTGTACTATGGGTTGTCTATGAGACTGCAAGCCCTTCGAAGGCAGGGTCTCATCGGTAGCCATGCAGGGGTTGCTGTCTGCATCATTGGAAGGACCTCCAAATTGAGATCATAGGACACCCATGATTGAAAGGCAAGGGCTATCTTTTATTTCAACGTTGTGTTCCCAAGCAGCCGGCACAGGACTTTTCACAAATGGGGTCTTAATTAATACTACTATTGCCAATTAGGTGCAGCTAGGTGTCACCTAGTGCCAGGCCTGGAATCAGGGAGACCCACCTTCCTGAATTCAAATGTAGCCTCAGACCCTTATTAGCCATGTGACCCTGGGCAAGTCATCTGTAAAATGAGCTGGAGAAGGAAATGGCAAGTCACTCCACTATCTCTGCCAAGAAAACCCTCAATAGGGTCACAAAGAGTCGGACACAACCGAAAAATTGTTAATTAACAACAACCACAACCACAATGATGTTTGCCAAATTAAATTTTACCTTCCAGGGAATGAAGGTGCCTGAGCCATTTGCTAAATAAAGATAGGCATGGAGACAAGCGTCCTCTCCTTACCTCCCAGAAAAATGTGGGGGTTATAGTCTGGTCTCTCTCCAGGTACTGACCACCAGCCCCAAGACACAGTTCTCCCCTCTGCCCAGGATCATGGACCTCCACTCCCCACAGCCCACCTAACCCCTTTGTGAATATCCTCACAATTCTATCTCCCACCTCCCCCACTCCCAGAATGTAATCTGCACACACAATAGGTGCTGTGAGTCTCAGGCATGTGTGGAGCAGAAGGGACCCTCATATTCAAGAGAATGGAGAATCAGCCCCTGAAACAAGGAGCCTGAGGATGAGAGAAGGGCTCACACAGATGAGATTAGAATAAGGAACAGGAATAGGCAGGGATGTAACCCAGCTGAAACATGCCCCAGTGAATGAGAAGTCAAAGAACCTGAGTTCAAATCTGGCCCTCAACGCTCACTAGCTGTATGGACACCCTGAGGGCAGAAGCCATTTCCCTTTTCTTTTCCTCCAGTGCCTGACATACACAGATCATTAATGAATGCTTGTTGAATAAATATGTAATCCTGGGTAGTCCTTGGCACACAGTAAGCACTTAATAAATGACTTATCTTTGTTAAATCTGGCCAACTCACCTCTATTTCCTTCCTCATTATGTAGGGGGGAGAGAGAGAGAGAGAGAGAGAGAGGAGAAGAGGGGAGAGGAGAAAGAGAGGGGGAGAGAGGGGGGAGAGAGAGAAAGGAGAGAGACAGGCAGAGATAGATATTGAAAAAAAGGAAGGAGGGAGGGAGAGAATAAGAGAGAGGAGGGAGGGGGAGAGAAGGAGGAGGAGAAGGAAAAGGAGGAGGAAGAAGGAAGGGAGGGAGGAAGGAAGGAAGGAAGAAGGATGGAAGGAAGGAAGAAAAGGAAGGAAGGAAGAAAAGGAAGAAGAGGGAAAATATGACTTGCCCCAGGCCACCTGGTTAGTTGGCATCAGAGGACCTGAGTTCTAGGCCTGGCTTTTTATACTAAGCCTGCCCTGTGTCTGTTCCGTGCTTTCTGCCTGCCTCTTAAGAAATTGGAGTGCTCCTCAAATCTGCAGATACCATGAGGCTGCCAAGGCGATGCTGGAAGACAATTCTGACACATCTTTTGAAATCTTTTTGAATCCAAATTCTAAGATGAAATTTAATCCACAAAGAAAAAAGATCTAGCAGGACGGAAACTTTTATTTCAAAGTAAAAACGTTCTCGTCACCTGACCGGGCTGGCTCTTCTCATGTTAAGCATAGACGAGGGGTGGGAGGAGCTCTCCGATGAGGAAACTCCCTGTGCCAGAGCCGGTCAGAAGCTTCTCGGCAGCTCCGAGGGGCAGTTGCTTGTGACTTTCCCAGGGTCATAAAGACAAGACATGTCTGAGGTGGGACTTAGGACCAGGCAGTTCGGGCAGTATAAGGCCAGTGCTGTATCTACTACTACACGGATAACAGTTAAATAAGCGTTAGTGGAAAGCTCTGCACTTAGGTTAAAAAAAGAGACAGAACTGGGGGTGGGGGGAGCCTGGAAAAAAAAGCTCTGAGGTGGTGCCTTTTAGGAGAGGGGGGCATCGAGCGGGATGGGCCAGACCTGCGGTTTCACTGGTATGTGAGAAAGTCCCTCCACCAATGCAGACAGGCACCTGCCCCAGCACTTAGTCGGGGAGAGTTGCCCGGCTGAGAAGCGGGAGGTGCCTCTCAGCCAGCACCCCTCAGAGGCAGGGCGTGACGCCAAGCAGGGCTCTGCCCACTACTCCGCACTGCCTGGGGGGAAGGGAAGGGTCATGGACTGCTCAGCTCGATATGACTGTGTGGGGCCAGTCAAGAAGCGTTCTAGTCCTGAGCTGCAGTGACCCAAGTGGAGGGTAGTGCGGAAAAAAGACAATGGTCCGACTGTGTTCGCTGCCGGAGTCAGGCCACAGCTGTGAGCCGGCGGTTCTGGGCACCACTGATCAGGAGGGGCTTTGGGATCCCAGGGCCGGGGACTAAAGAGCCCAGGAAAGCCTCGAGGCCACCCCAGTGATTGTCACAGGGCAGGGCTCCCCTAGGACAAGCAGAGGGGTTCGAGACTTCCTGTTTGGCCCCGGGAGCGAAGATTAGGGAATGACAGGGAGCAGATGCCAGTAGGAGGTGAGGAAGGACTGACTCCCAACCCGACTTTCCGATCGCAGCTGGAACGCGCCGCCTGGAAGGAGTGAATGAGGTCCCCAGCAATGGAAGTTCAAACACGGGCTACGTCTGTCCTGGACACTGAATTTGGTGCCAGGTTGGGCTGGATGCCCCCAGGTCCCTTCCAGCCGAGTTGGGGGTGGGGATGGGTATGTGTCCGTCACTCCTTTGCCCTCCCATCCTCCAAGGGTCAATGCCATCCCAGAGCCGGGAGCCCGCCGAGCCTCTGCCCGCCTCAGATCCCCCCCTTTCTCCGCGCCGTCCCCCGCGTACCTGTAGGACGTGGTGACCGGCAGGGGGGCGGCGTCGGCGGGGGCACGGAGCCTCAGGAAGCGGGGGTCCCCGTCGCTGGCCTCAAGCCCATTGCCCCCTGGAAGCACATAGATGCCGGGGGTCGCCGAGGGCTCCCTGTCTCGGTCTCGGCGGCCCCCCCCGGGGCCGGGGCCGGGCCGCGGCCAGGGCTGAGGGTCCCGGCGCGGGGCGCCGAAGTCCCGCTGGTACTGGGTGAGCGGCGGGCCCGGGGAGCCGGGGGGCCCCGCCGGGGGGGGGCCCGGCGGCGGCGGGGGGTCCTCGATGTCCGAATAGCTGTGCACGGTCAGCGGCACCGCCACATCCGAGCGGTCCAGCTGGTTCCAGCGGCGCGCCAGGCAGCACACACGGCTGATGCAAGGCCACGCCATGGCCCGGCCCGGGGCGCCCAGGCTGAGCTGCCGTCAGTCCGGCCGCAGGCTGCCCACCAGCCGGGCGTCCCCTCCGTGCGTCCGGCCGGCAGTGCGTCCGCGTCCCGGTCCCTGCCTGCCTGCCTCCCTCCCGGCGCCTGCCTGCAGAGCAGCCCCCGCGCCCCGCCCGCTGCACCCACGGGAGAGCGGGGGAGGGGATGGGGAGAGAGGGGGAGGGGGATGGAGGGGGAGGGTTGGTGGGGACGGAGGAGGAGGGAGCCGTAGCGCAGAGCAGCCCTGGGTTAGGCCAGCTGGTGCCGGGGGAACGGGGTGGGGGTGGGGGCTCCCCGGAGGCCTGGGGGAGGGGCAGGGTCAGCGGGGCTGCGGGAAGACTTCCAGGCCCCCTCCCCCCCTCCCCCAGCCTGCCGCCAACCCCCGCCCCTCCCGCAGCCCAACACAGCCTGGGCAGCTCTAGGAGGGTGCATTCAATCAACCTGCATGCGCTTGGGAAGTGCCTACTTACATAAGCACCAGGCCCCGTGCTAAGGCAGGCTCTGGGGATATGAATGAATGAATGAAATGAAGAGAAGATTCCTTGAGGCTTACTATGTGCCAAGCATCGTGCCAAGCACAGGGGGCTGCGAAGAGAAAGTAAACCAGCCCCAGCTGTGTAACCGAAGGAAACAGCACCTACGGGAGGGCTCCCCGCAGGCAGATGGAGGAGAGGGGGGCCTTAGGTGCAGGGGTCCGACGCACGATAACGCATCTTCTTCAATGTTACTTCCATTGTTAAAACCGCATCCAATTCTGATGCTGAGCCATTTGCCACAAATGAAACTCCAGTGTGATTTCATTTGAAGTCTGCCCTCGAGGAGGCCCTCCATCACCAGCTCCCTCCAGACCTGGACAGAATTCCATCTAGGAAAAGTCCCAAGTTATTGTCTCACCTCTGGGGGTCCCAGTTTCCTCATCTGTGAAACAGAGGAAGCGATGGCCTCGAGTCGCTCCCAAAGCGCACCCGCCCCCCACCCCCACAGGCCTTACCACAAATGACCTTCTGCCTTTTAGCTCCATCCCCTCCCCACCTACTTCCTGCCTCAAAGCTTGGGATGGTTCCTCCAGGGCTCCTGCAGCCTCCTCCACCTTTGGCTCTTGCCTGGCACATAGTAGGCACTTAATAAAGGTTTGGTGAATTAAACTGGTGCATCCAAACCCTCATCCTCAGGTCTAAAGGCATCATGCCGTTTCCCCTGCCCTCCATTTGAATACAGTGTACCTGCCAGCCCTTGTCTGGGTGAACTCCAGACAGCCATTAATAATCACTTACTGTTTACAAACCCAACTACCTAATTGCCTTCGGTTCTGGTAGGATCCTACATGGGGGCAGGGCACCTCCCAGGCTAAGCAGTCCATCCTACAGGGGATCAAGATGCCCCTCTCCCAGCTTCCCAACTGGTCCTCCCTGGAAGACCACTAGTGAGAGGGGGCGGGGCATTCTGCTTCCAGACAGCCTTAATTTGACTCAGACATTTTCCCTTTACTGAGCCTAAATCTGGATCTTGGCAGGGCAAGCCTCTATTTGGGGGTCTTCTCCTCTCTAGCTGAAACTCCCCCAGTTCACTGCATCCACAGACGGAAGGCTGTGGGCCTCAGTTTCCTCATCTGCCACATGTCCTCTGAGATCCCTTAGGGTCTCAGATCTGAGCCTAAGATAGAGCTCGGTGAAGGAGCTATGGCCTCCTTCTGGACACACCTCTGGCTGCCCCTCCCCAGAGCCCACGGACTCTTCCGGCTGCAGTTTGGCTCTGCCGACTCACGCTGAGCTTAGGGGCCACTGAAACACCCTGCTCCTTTTCACACAAATTGTTGTCAAGCCACACCTCCCCCACCTTGTACTTGTGAAGCTGCTTTTTAAAAATGGTTGTGTAAACAGTGACTACAATGCAAATGGAAAAATGGGGAAAGGAAACTGCTCCCTAAGAATAACTCAGAAAATGTACCTCTCCCCTTTCCTGGCAAGGGGCGGGGCGCTATGGGTGTGGAACACAGCCAGCGCTGTCACAGTAGGCTGATGCCTTTTTTTATTCATTACCAGGGGCTGGCTCACTGGGGAGGGGGCAAGGATACATTTAAACGTCCATCCGTCAATCAACGAGTACTCATTAAGCACCTACTGTGTGCCAGACACAGCTCGAGGGGCTAGGGATCTAAAAACCTCAGGGAGCTTGTATTCTAATGGGGGGACACTACATACACACATACATACATACATACACACACATATATATATATATATATATATATATATATATATATATATATATATACATAAGCGCATATACCCAAGTGCGGTAGGGTGCAGGAAGATGTGAGTTCAAATGGCGCCTCTCACATTTCCTAGCTATGTGACCTTGGGCAAGTCACTGAACCTCCAGTTTCCTCATCCGTAAAATGAGCTGGAGAAGGAAATGACAAACCACTCCTCTTTGACAAGAAAACCTCCGAATGGGGTCGAGTCAGACACCACTGAACAGCAAAAAAATTTGAGGAGTGGGAGCAGCCTGAGGAGATCTGTGAAAGGTGGTACCCAAGATAAGTTTTGAAGGCAACCAGAGAATCTCAGAGGTGGGGGGAGGAGGGAGCACCCCCACGTACAGGCATGGGGCACAGCCTGTGCAAAGGCCTGGAGAGAGGAGATGAAAGGTCCAGTGTGAAGAATGGGAGGATAGTTTGGCTAGTGGAGGGGAGTGATGGTTAAGAAGGTTGTTAGCATATTCTGGGGCCAGGTTGTGAAGGTCCTTTTGTGCCAGGGGAGTCAGAATTTGACCCTAAAGGTAACAGAGAATAGGTGGTTTTTTTTAATTAAGGTGACAGAAAAACAAGATCCCCCCCACCCCGAAGCAGTTTCCATTGGCAATACAAGGTATATAGGAGGGAATGGGCATCCCCTACAGTTAGAACAAAAATAGAACAAAAAAATAATCCAAGTTAGCATTTATGAAGTTCTTCAAGATCTGCAGAACACTTCGTATCATTTCATTTGGTCCTAGAGGCAGGTGCTAGTATACAGAAGGTAATTTGAGAGGCTGTGTGATAGAGTGAGTGGTGGCCTGAGCTGCATGACCCTGGACAAGTCGTCTAATCTTTCTGAGCCTCAGCATCCTCTTCTGTAAAAAGGGGAGGTCGGACTTGATGACTGTGATGGTCCTTACCAGCTCTAAAACTAAGATATCCATTTTACAGATGAGGAAACTGGGGCTGGAGAGTTTAAGTGACTTTCCCAGGAAGGATTAGGACTCAGTTCTTGGGTCTATCCCTCGGTGCCTAAACTCAGCTGCCAAGGTGGAAAGGCTTGGGAGATGGAGGTGTGGAGCTGAGAGGTATGAAAGGGTGGAACTGTCCTGGCAAGGGGAAAGCTTGAGCCAGAAGAGAGACAGAGGGAAGGGGCAGGAGAAGAAAGAGAGGGAAGGAAGAAGGGAGAGAGGGAAAGAGGGAGAGAGGAAGGGAGGGGGAGAGAGAGGGAGGTAGAGAGGGAGGGAGGGAGAGAGGGAAGGAGGAAGAGAGGAAGGGATGGAGGGAGGGGAAGAGAGAGGGAGTGAGCTCTAGACTCACAGAATGGAAACCATTCTTCTCCCAAGCCATTTCTCTGCCTGAAGCGTGCCCACCAGCCATAGCTGAGGCTGGCTCTTTTCGGGGGACCCTCAGCCTTTTCAGAAGTGCTCTCCCAGGGTGGAGTGGGCCCCCCTCAGTGGAGGTGTGCAAGCAGAGCATGGATGACCACTCTTCAGCCCTGTCCTGTGGGGAGTCCTTCAGGGGCACTGGTTGGACTAAACAGGATGCTGAGGGTCACTTCTGTCTCAAAATCCTGTGACTCTACAACAAACCACCACAAAAAAAGCAAGCTGTGAGATTCATGGCTTCCCAAATAATCCTCTTTTTCTGTTAAAACTCTGTACATGAAAATGCTTGTTTTTCCCACATTCGTTAAGTTCAAAGTAAATTAAACTGCCCGTCCATGATCCTCCGGCTCCGATGCTCTGCCCAAGTCCCTGTACCTGCCACCGGAGACCCCAAAGCTGTCTCTTCACATGGCTCTGCCCTGCAGTACATGCGGGGCCAGCTGACGTCTTCTTGTTTCATAATGATGCTGCTGGGCTGCCGTCTCTGCCTCCCCAAACCGCCGAGTTGTTCTTTGTCTCCTGTGGCCAATTAAGGCTAACCCCTAGCTGCACTGCTGCTGGAGCTGTGCCCTCCTAGAATCCCATCTCGGACCTTCTCAGTGGCCCAGTTACTGGCAGCACACTGTAAAAAGACTGTCATGCATCTCGATCCACAATCACAAAAGGATAGTTAGGGATTAAGCTGGTTCGGCCAGGGAAGGCTTTAAGTAGGTCGTAGGCTGAGCTGGGAAGGAACAGGGGGATTCTGAGGGGCACAGAACTGACTCCAAGCATGGTGGGCAGCCTGTGCCAACGCACAGAAGTGGGAGACACCATATGGAGTTGGGAGGGTTGCTTCGGGCCTGGCTCCCCTGGAACCTGGGTACAAGAAGCAGTAAAGATAGGTCGGGGCCAGGCTGTGGCCGGTGGGAAAGCCAGGTTTGTGGTCGGTGGGAAAGCCAGGCGGAGAAGTGAAGTTTCATCCTACATGCGACCCTGAGAGTTTCTAATCAAAGGACTGAAGTCACATTTATGCTTTAGGAAGATTTACTGTGTTTTGTTGAAATAAGCTTTTTTTTTTTTTTGGTTAGTGAGCATTTATTTTTTCTCCCTCCCGTGTATCCTGCCTGCTGGGGGAAAAAAGATAAACCAAACCTTTATAACAAAGTTAAAGCAAAACGAATTTTCACACTGGACATTTTAGAGAATTTGTGTCTTATTCATGCACTAGGCCTTCGTGGCCTTTCTGTCAGGAGGCAGGCAGTATAGCTTCATCATGTCTGTCTTTACCTTACTGCTGCTAGCATATTAATCAGTCACACGAACGTCACAAACTGCTGTAATGATATAACTGTCCTCCTGGTTCTGCTCACTGTACTGTGCATCAGCTCAGAGGAGTCTTTCCAGGTTTCTCTGAAACAAGAGGGAGATGGCTTTGGCAGCTGCAGAGAAGGTGAATGGGAGAGACTAAGCAGATGCAAATTGGGAGGTTATTACAATAGGTCAGGTGATTGGTGGTGGATGGAGAAAGGGGGGACAGCTGCAAGAGATGGCTGGGAGAGAGAATGATGGGCTTTGGCAGTGGACTCAAAAACGGCTGAGGTTTCGAGAAAGGATGACTGGGAAGGGGGTAGCGCAGGGGTAAATGAACTGAGGCCCTATAAGCGAGCCTTGACTATTAACATCAGGGAGTTGGGTGGAGGGAGGTCATCAGATCAGTTGGGTTTGGGACCCCAGTGGGATAGACATGGTGTCACAGGATTACAGCCAGAAGGGACCTTGGAGGCTACTGAATCCAGCCCTTTCATCTTACAGATGAGGAGACCGAGGCACATCTCGATTAAGTGACTTCCCAAGTGTCTGATATGGAATTTAACTCCGGGTTAACATGGTTAACACCATGTTGCCCCCAGTAAGCAGCTGTCAGATGCTTGGGATGAGCCTGGGATGCTTAACTGGAAACTACCTGCACAGATGTGGTAACTGAACCAGCAGGAAGAGGTGAGATTTCCAAAGGAGAGGGTCCAGAAGGAGAAGATGAGAGGATTAACTGTGGAAGAATCCAGGGTTGGCACAGTCCCCCAAACTTCCTGGTGAGGAGGAAGAAAATGCAGGAAGGACGAGGAGGGGAAAGAGAGAGTATCTGGGAGATAGGAGTAGCCAAAAACATCGAGTCCTGCAGAAAAGGCCGTTGGACATAGCAATGAAGAGATCCTTGCCCTCTCTCTAAAAGGCTGCCATTTTAAATACAGTGGTGGATTCAGAAGCAGGATTGTAAGAGTGGGAGGGCTTGTGAAATGAGTTTAGTAATGGAAGGGGTGTGAGGTGTGAGCTTGAAGGGATATACGAGTTTTAGGCTGTGCAGGAGTCAGCACATGGGCAAAGACTGCGTTGGTGAGGCCACACGCAGCTGGGCTGCCGGCTTTGGTTCTGTGAAATGCAGGTAGACAAGGGGCAGGCTGGAGCAGGCTGATTTTCCAGTTGACCAAAAAAAATTGTTCGAAAGGATTGGTGGCGTCCTAGATGGCCTTGGAGGCCTTTGGAAGTCCATAAATGGACCCTTAAGATGGTAGAGACGGAATTCCCTACGTTGGACTAGCCAGCCTCTGAGGTCCTATTCAGATCTAGGAGTCATACTACCAAGAAGGCTAGGGAAGCCAGTCTGGGAGGTAGGAAGGCCTCTGACACATATAAGGGTTCATCACAGCTTCTTGGGGCCCCTAGGCAACTCTAAAACTATCCAGACCCAGAACGGGTCCTGATCTGAATGGGTTTGTCTGGTACAAAAGGGAACAGAAATTAAAGTATGGTGGGGGTGGGGGAGGTAGAGCAACAAAAGCTAAGACAACTGAACAGAAAAGCTGGGGCTGGGCCCAGAGTCAAGGTTGATTTGTAGCTGATAAGGAAGGCAAAGCATCCTGGAAACAGAAAAGTGGGATCAGATTTACCCCAATCTGGTTCTTCTTGCTTCACTTTCTCTGCTCCCTGGTAACAGGAGCACATGCCTGCCTCTCTCCCCAAAGGCATCACTTCCTCAGAACTGCATCAGAACACAGGGAATGCAGCGCTCTGGAGAAGGGAGGAAATAGGGCGGCAAGTTCTATCTAGTTGAAATAAGAGGAAAATGGGGCCTGGATGTTTCCTGGCTCTAGACTCAGCTCACGCAGATGGACGGGACCCCTCTGAATCTTTGTTGTTGTGCCTGACTCCGTGACCCTATTTAGGGTTTTCTTAGCAAAGATACTGAAGCGGCTTGCCATGTCCTTCTCCAGCTCATCTGACAGATGGGGAAACTGAGGCCAACGGGGTTAAGCGACATGCCCAGGGTCACCCAGCTAGCATCTGAGGCCCGGTTTGAACTCGGATCTTCCCGATTCCAGGCCCAGCGCTCTGTCCACTGTACCATCTGTCCCTAGCTTTCTTCAAAGCTCAGATCATGGGTTGGTCACCTCCTACAGGAAGCCCTTCCTGATCTCCCCAGCGTCCAGTGCTCTCTCTTCTCACATTATTTTGGATTTCCCAGTCTACTTGTATCCCCAGTAGAATCAGTCTGTAAGCTCCTTGAGGTCAGGACCTGGATTTCATTTTTGTCCCTCTGGCCCTAGTGCCTAGCACATAGTAGGTGCTTACGCCGCAGGAGCCTGGCATTGGTCTCTGCCTAGCACTGGCCCCACACTGGAGGCAGGGCTGTACAGTGGAATGAACCCCAGGTTCAGAGTTCAAGGAGCAAATCTGGGCCTCAGTTTCGTTTTCTGTAAAAGAAGGGGGTTGGGCCCGATGACTGCTGAGGTCCCTTCTAGCTCCAAACTTGTCTCCCAAGCCCCAAGATGGGGCAGGAGCAGCTAATGAGGGAGTGACAGATTCCCAGCGGCCTCATGCACTTTGAGCTGACAGAGGCAAAGCCAGTTCCCCATCTCAATGATGGGTGCTGACAGAATGGGGAAAGAAGGAAGCAAGCGGCTGGAAATGCTGACAGCCAGGTGGGCAAGGATGAGGGGGTCTGCCAGGAACTCCTGATGGCTGGGTTCCGTTGGGGATGCTCGGCTGGCATGCTTCCATGCCAGGGCACATCGGTCTGAAAGCCCCACAACCAAGAGGAAAAGGGAGAGCCAGAGAAAGTTCTACAGAATGAAAACAAGACAAGACCACTGTCCCTTCCCCGGCCCCTCTCCAGGTTCCTTCGAGACACAGCTGAAGCCCCAGCAGCTTCTCTAGACCTGCCCCCTCGATGGCTGCCTAATTTAGGGCCTTTCTTCCCACAGTTCCCTTGTGTTGGCTCTGTCCGGGCGCTAAGCGCCTGGGGTCTGGCGAAGGGGACGTGAGCTCCCCGGGCAGGAACAGCTTCACTTTCATTCCTGTGTCTCCAGCTAAGCTTAGCACAGGGCTTTGTACATAGCAGGTGTTTAATAAATGCCTGTTCACTGATTGATTGCCAACAAGTTTAATCTTTTGGAAATGAAAGTGTCAGTGGCAAGGAGCAGCTTGAACGCAGGGTCCCATGGTGCCCAGGACTTCTTACTGTCAGGGGAATCAGCAGTGATCTTATGGAAACAGGGCCTGAGGCTTGGGGCAGGAGAACCCTGCCAGCACCCCCGAGCAGGCTGGGCCCAGGGGTACTGGGTGGGGGCATCACAAGACATGGAAGGGCAAAGGCGGGACGGTGGGTGGAGGGCAGGTGGGAGGAGCCAGGAGGCCCCAGAGATTGTAGGGCAAGGCCAGGGAGTCAGGCATAGACAATGATAAAGGCTTCCCCAAGAAATACAGAAAGCCTGCAGAAGAGATCGGTTTATCATCTCTCAAGAACAATCTTCACACTGGAAAGGTAAAAATGTGGTGATGGTGAGGCAGTTAGAAGCCTGATGCTCGAGGGGAGCCAGGCTTGTGCCTTCCCACACGTTCTCAGGGCTCAGCACACAGTCAGCACTTTAAAGATGCAGCCTAAGACAGGTGAGAAGGTAAAAGGGAGCAGCTGGCTGTCTATGCTGAATTCACTCAACAAAAACTTACTCAGCGTCTATTGTGTGCAAAACCTCCGCTGCAGGGCCAGGCTGTGCAGGTGGGGTTCTTGAGCCCCTTCGTGCTGGTGATGCAGAGGAATGGGAGAGCAGCCCCTGCTGGAAGCCTTGGGGGGGGGGGAGGGACGGGACGTGGGGGCGCGGAGAAGAGCTGGATTCTTTTTTACAGATGAGGAAGGTGGTGGGGGAGTTTTTTTTCTTTGAAAACATTTTATTGATTCCTTCTGTCCTTATATCACCACACACACACACACACACACACACACACACACACACACACACACATTTGGGGGAACCGTGTGTGTGTGTGTGTGTGTGTGTGTGTGTGTGTGTGTGTGTATTGGGGGGGACCTTTCCAGTCTAGAATAAACCCTTTCTTGCAACTGAAAACAAAACGAATGCAAAACCACCTAATACAGTGATCACACATTGAAGCCCTGCCCCTCCCCCTCCAATGGGAGGAAGAAGGCAGGCTCTTATGCAGCCAGGCCAGGAACACGGGGCCCTGGGGGGGGGGAGCCCAACAGCATTAAGCCAGAAAGGACGACTTGAGATGCACCAGCCCTGATTGCCAAGCACAGAGACCCTCCCCAGTCCAGCCACATTCTTTTCTGCTTTTGGTGGCTCCCCAAGGGCAGGGATTATGTCACCTTTGTCTCTGTACCTTCAGCACAGGCCTGGCACAAAGGAGGCCCTCAGTGAAGGCTTGATTGACTGATCGGAATCCAAACTTTAGTTGTTTACATTTCAACATTTTAAAATGAGTTATAATGACATCCCAACGGCACTTTCAGGAAGCAGGGTTGGATAAAACAAGAGATGAATGCTCCCCAGAGGTCAAAGATCGCCATAGTCTATAAACAAAGTGCTCTTTCCCCACTCATGTCAGGCTGGGGAGAGGTCCCTAGCTTACTTTGCTTTCTTTGCCCAGTGGTCAAGCCTCTGTCCTGTGCCCCACAATGGCAGGCGGCCTGCGGCAGCCAGAGAGGCCACGCCCATGTGTGCAAAGAGGTGGGCATTCTGCTAGCTCACAGATGCTCCTTAGGGAGTGGATCACAAGCTATTCCTGACAGCTAAGGAGGAAAACTTTCCTGCCTTCATTTCCTCAGCCCCCCAATATCTCTCTTTATTTTAAAAAAATGTTTCTTGTTAACTTTTCAGGAAAAGTTAAAAAGGCTGATGTTGCTTTAAATTCCCTACAATTTGAATTTCCAAGAAATAATTCTCACGCACGAACAAAGATTCCACTGAGCAGGATGATTATGCTTCTGACTAGCAAATAATGGTCTAGAAAGATATTGAAATTGGAGCATAAGCGTCCTGATTCAAATGGGAAATTTTCAAATAGAGGAGCTGGGCTCAGGTTCAAATGTGAATCCCTCCAAGTTACTGCCTTCCCACACCTAGATTACAATTTCTATTTAAAAACTGCACTGAAAATGAATCTCAATGTATCCCACTCACTGCAGGGCAGCAATCTGCATTTCCTGCCTTGTGAAAAAAACTGGTCACCCTCCCAGACCTGGGCCAGAAAGGAGCTCTTCATTCAGCAGACACCAATGGAGCAAGATGAATGAATTGGCCCAGATGAAGCGGCAAAGACACCTGAATAATCACCCGGACCAACAGCAAAGCTGGGTAACTGTGTGTACCCCCGCCCCCACCAACCAAGATGACACTGGAAAGCCAACAGGAACTGAACAGGCGCCTGCTACAGTCTGATGCCAATGTTTCAACACGTAACTTCACCAGGGAGCAATGACCATCCCACTGCTCACAAAACGACTTAGACAGCTGAGGCCAACTTACTCACCAGGTTTTAGGCAGAAGGTAAGAGCCACAGCTGTGGCAGCCCTCAAAAAACATCCTCCGCTTACAGACTAGAGACAGAAACATTTATTGTGCCAACTTTCTCTCAATTCACTTCCTACTGGAGACAAACATCTGGAAACACCGTTATAGCTCCAGGCCCCATGGTGCCTAGAACTGAGCTTCTGGCTTCTGGGCCACAGCCGAGGCACCGAGACTGAGTGCTGTTTGTCTCCGTGTCTTCTAGGAACGGTCACGCTGAGGAGGGGTCCCACAGAGGCAGGACACTTCTAACAGGATCACTCAGATCCCCCTCCTTTCTTGGGGTTATTAGTCCTCATTTCGTGCCAAATTTTCACTAGTGGCTCTCTGTTCTTCCAAATCAGCTCATGGCCATGTGTAATATACCATCTGGGAGAAAGAAAACAAGAAATCAGGACCAAAGTCTGATGACTCACAGGACACAGACCCCACAGCATTGGCAGCTGCCCCGATGACATCTGAGTTACCCAAGTTTAAGGCTAGCCACATGTGTAAACTAGGCTGGTGCTGAAATATCATCATTTAGAACGTGTGTCTGCGATGTCTGAAATAAAATGAAGGGGGAGAACAGTCTAAATTCAGAAGAGCCAGGTCTGAATCCTGGCTCTGGGCTACGCTGGACAACTGACTTCAAGTCTCAGTTTCCTCTTGGAGATGGTTCTGTCCACCTCTCAGCAAGGCTGGAACACTCGAATGAGACCACATACACAAAAGGGCTTCCTAAGCGGTAAGGTTCCTCTCAGAACAGGTTCAATAAATGCTTGCTGCGGTGACTTGTATGGTTGCTGAATTGTATTAGGAAACCAGCTTTCTCTACTGATCGAGCAAAAGTTTAAAATCTGCAAAGCATTTAAACAATAGCAAATATTTAAACTAGATTCTCTTGTAATAATGATAATTGGGGAAACAGAGCTCTGGTTATTGCAGGCATAGGGCAAATTTCTCAAAATCCTAAGCACTGTTCATTTGTCCCACTAGCATCCTGGCACTGTAGGAGAACGGAGAGCGTGGGGAAGTCTCCCTGGTAATAAATGTTCCGCCCCTTCCTCGCCCTCTGGCTGCCTTCTAGGAAGCTACCACTCCTCCCAAACAGAGGCTTAAGGACCTGATCAGTCGGCATGATCAGTATAAACAGGTTAAAGTGAGCTGCGGCCTAATTACAGTTTTGATCTAGGAAAAGGGAGATGAGACAAATAAAGATACAGCTGCTGAATGAGTCACAGGCAGGAGGGCACTTATGGATGCACCATCCTTCCTTCTCGGGGACGGGGAGGCAGGGAGCTCTGAGGCTGTCTGATAACCACGGGCTCCTCACAATAATCAGAAATCCCTCAAATACAACCTGCTACTGTGAGCTGCCTGAGGGATGAAGACAAACACTTCTCGGGGACAAGTCGGAGAAACTCAGGAAATGGAAAAGCAGTCTGATTTAGAAACTGAGAAGAAAGTCTCCTGCCTTTTGGAATCTTGGTTACAGAATGCACTGAGACTAAAAATTTGCAGGTTAAAAAAAGCCCACCCAATTCCAGCGAAATCAGTGAAAAAGGAGGTGTGTGGGAAAGAGAACTGTCAAGTGTCGGAACTTCTTAGGTGTTAATATGAAACGCTTTGGAGACTAATCAGCCTCAATTCCAACCATTTTCCATAAGCTTCTTCTATTCTTTATCCTGTGATACTGTCAAGGAGGCTTTCACCTACAATGAATTACTGCCAACGCGAGGCTTTTTATTCAATAATCGGTGAAGTTATAAATGGCACCGTGTCATGGCGGCACCTCCTACGGAAAGGAACTGTTCCCATGCAACACACTGCTACTCCTTTGTTTAAAAAAAGGGCAGGGTAGGATTTTCATAATAGGGTAACCAAAACCACCCTTCCCCCCAAAGCATGGTGAGTGACAGCAAAGAACAATCAGGATCCACATTCCTCTAACAGATGTCGCGTTCTGTGGCTACTGATGAAGCACCCGCTGTGTGGGCCACGTTTAAAGCCCTGGACACCCTACCCAGCCTTGTCATATGTGTGTGTGGGTGCGAGGTACATGTACGTAAGGGTGTATCTGCATCTAAAGCCAGAGTGAGTTCACTGGCATGAGGGGCTCCTCTCAGGGAGACTCCCTTCACAAATGCAGGCTGGCTCTAGCCTGGAAGCTCATGGCCTCAGCAACCTGCCCTTGCAGTCAAGTAACTTGCTCAGTCACACCGCTGCTCCCACTCGTCAGAGGCAGGACTTGAACACAGGTCTTCCTGTCCCTAACCACTACACTAAGCCTCCCTGTCTGTGCAGCTGCATCTCCTTGTCCTTCCTGCTGTGAGGCTCCATCTCCACCTTGTCTCTTCCCTCCCTGGCTCCAGATCATTCTCCTGCCACCTCTGCTCCACACTGTATCCTGTATCTGGATTAGTTTCTCTTATTCTCATTAACATTTCTTCTCATGCTTTAAAATCCAACCCCAAGGCCAGCTCCTCCAGGAAGCCTCCCTGATCTTTCCCCTTTAAGTAAGACTCCCTTAAACCCTAATAAACTAAAGAGAAATCAATGATTCTATGAGACAGCAAGAAATATCAGAACAAAAAGTGGAAAAAATGAACATATCTGATAATAAAAACAACAAATCTGGAAAATAGGTCAAGGTAAGAAAATATGAGAAGCAATCAACTCCCTGAAAACCATGATTGAAAAAAAGCAACCGAGACGCTGCATTTCAAGAAAAAATAAACAAAAATTGTCCAGCTCTATGAGAACCAGAAGGCAAAGCAAAGATAAAAAGAATCCACTGGTCATTTCCTGAAAGAAACCCCAAAAGGAAAAGTCCTAGAAATACCACAGTCAAAGTCTTCCACATCAAAGAACATATACTGCAAACATCCAGAAAGAAGCAGTTCAAATAACAAGGAGCCACGGTCAGGATCATGCAAGACCCAGCAGCTTCTATTCTACACTAAGAGGAGCGCTTGGAATACAATACCCCAAAAGGCAAAAGATATGGGCTTAATATAAAGAATAACCCACTCTGAAAAGCTGGGGTGGCGGGGGAGAGAAAGAGCGACCTTTTAATAGAATATAGAGCTTTCAAGCATATGGAAAGAAAAGAGTTGAATGGGAATTTTGAAATGCAAACACAAGAGTCAAGAGAAATCTAGAAAGGTAAATTTATCTGAGCAACTAGAAGCAGCTGCATGAAGATGATGCAGTGCTAACATTCTAATACAAGCCGGAAGAACGTCCCTTCAGAACCTTAATGTCATCCAAAGATGCTGCTGGGGTGAAATAAGAAAAACGGAGAACCAAGAGGTGGAGTGGTTCTGTTCTGAGGGTTTTGAGGGAAGAAAGAGAAGGGAAAATAAAAGGAACAGATTAATGCAGAAGAGATGAAGAGGGGGATGGAACTTGCTATTTCTCATAATGGAGAAAATACGGAGAAAGGGGCGCCAGGTGAACTGCACTCTTTAATGAAATGGACAAAATGGGGTTGAACACACACACAGGTTCTGGTGTAGAAATACAGCAATCTCGATGGGGAAAACAAGTGAGGATGGCGGGGATAACACCGGGAAGGAGCAGCTGCAAGTAAAAGAACCTTCCTCATCCTTCAGGGAGGGATCAAAGGGAAAAAGAAAGAAAAGAAAATCAAGGAACTAGAATCTAAGATGGTTTCCATCAGCTGGGAAATAGCTGAACAAACTGGGGCCTGTGAATATGACGGAATGTCACTGCAATGTCAGAAATGATGACAGAAATTACTTCAGAGAATCTTCAAGTATGAACGGATGCAGTGGAGTAAGCAGAACCGGAAGAACAATCTGCCTAAAGACACTGGGAAGAAAAACAACCGGAAAGACGGAAGAATTCTCATCAGAGCAATGAGCAGCCACATCTCCAAGGGGCAGCATGAAGCCAGGAAGGCCCCCGTGGACCAAGGGGAAGAGACAGACACGTGGTTTGACATAGCCACAGCATGCATTTGTTTTGCTTCTTCATTATTCTTCCCAATTACAGGGGTTTTTTCCCCTTTTGTTTTTAATCAGGGGTTAGCAATACTGATGTAGAGAAAGGGTGGGGGAAGGGGGGAGAGGGAGAGAGAGACAGAGACAGTGAGACAGAGAGAGACAGAGAGGGGGAGAGAGGGGGAGAGAGAGAGAGAGAGAGAGCGAGAGAGAGAGCGAGAGAGCGAGGGGGAGAGAGAGAGAGGGAGGGAGAGAGAGAGGGAGAGGAGGAGAGAGAGAGAGAGAGAGAGAGGGAGAGAGAGAGAGGAGAGAGAGAGAGAGGGAGAGAGGAGAGAGAGAGAGAGAGAGAGAGAGAGAGAGAGAGAGGGAGAGAGAGAGGGAGGGAGGGAGAGAGAGGGAGAGAGACAGAGACAGAGAGTCACTGAAACATTTTTAAAATGCACAGAATAAAACAGAAGGAAATTCAAAGGCAAGCACAAAACAAGGAGAGTGGTTTTGAAAGTAACGTGTGAGGGGCAGTTAGGTGAGTAGAGTACCAGCCCTGGGGTCAGAAGGACCTGAGTTCAAATCCAGCCTCAGACACTTGACATACTTACTAGCTGTGTGACCTTGGGCAAGTCACTTAACCCCAATTGGCCTGCCCTTCCCGCCTCAGGGAAAAAAAAAAGTAATGTATAGAATTTATTATATACTTTTTAAGAAACTCAAGAGTTTCATACGAAGCTTCTTTTTGTGTGCTGCTGTGCATGCCTTAATGCTCTTTTTTCGGCGTTTAAGTTTAGAATTAAATAAATTCTAAAATTTGGTTTGATTTTGGATGTCACAGCTCCAAATTGAGAGTTTAAAAGACGTACCCACCCACCTCCAAAAGCACGTGCCTGGCAGAGGGCCCCTGGGACCCATATAGCTCACAGCAGTACACAGGAAAACGTTTCTGTGGCCTTCTGGGCATCCTGCCATAGCCATGCAGAGCTACGCTGCTCCTTCCTCACCCTCTGCCCCCTTCTCTTCGGCTTGGGACACTTGCCACAGACACAGAATCATAGAATTCTGGAGGTGGAAGGGATGGACCTCAGATGCCAGCTGCTCTAGCCCATTCCGGACAAGGGCTCCCCCAGCCTCTCCTCTGGGGAGCATCCAGGACAAGGGGCCACTCCTTCTCAGGGCAGCCTGAAGCACGCTGCCTTTGCTCCTCCTCCCTCTGCTCCTAGGCCTGTCCTCTAGGACCAATTCCCCAATTCCCTCCTCTACACACTTGACCACGACTCTCGTGGCACCCCAGATAAACCTCTCTGGTGCTTCCAGAAGAAGGGCTTTGTTATGCAATGAATTGCTCTGACCAAGGTTGATGAGAAATTAGAGGAGGCAGCGAAGAATCAAGGTTGTACCTATTCAGTTCCAGATCAAGGACATCTCAATCAGATGACTGGCAGTCCAAGCCCTCACCATTAACTGTGCTATATAAATGTAGCCGCAGCAAATGAGAACGCTTGATCTTTGGGGGGAGTGAGAGAGCAAGGAAGGAGGGGAGGGCAGTCACATCCAATTCTGTTTCCATTTTACAGATGGTATATGATTTTTCTGGATTTATTTATTTTGGGGGGGAAGGAGAGAGAAAGAAGATTGACAGCTGGAGGTGAGGAGATGTTAGCTTAGTTCCCTTTAAGAAATTACACTCATACTTACATTCCAAAAAGGGCTCCCCCAAGATGTGCTGCATGATCAAAAAATTTCCATCCCAGGATCATGCCGGCTGTGTCCATCGCAATAATGGCTTTCAGGGCCTAAAATCCAACACAAAAGGACGTGAGAAAACACCGGCAGGGGCTTTCACTTTCAGCAGGGCAGCCCCTCCTGCCCAAACTGCGACAATGTGACAAACCTAGATCTGCCTCCAGTGAAATGTTTTGGGGAATGGGGATGGGCAGCAATGGGCCCCCCAAATCAGAATGCCACCTCAGTGGGGATCGGTGGCGTGCTCCTGAGGCATCAGATGGAAAAGGCAATGGGAACAAAAGCCCTCGCCTTCCAGGAGGGGCACGCCCAGTACAAGACAGCCTCTGAGAACATCCAGGAGGCCAAGAAAGAGGGGACTGGGATGTAGAGGAAGAGGCTCCTAAGGTAGGACTAGATAAAACCCTGCCTGCGTCTGGCCTGCTGGGTCCATCCATGCCCAGACCACACAGCTGTGGACACTGGTGTCCTTTCAGAGACTGGCGGTCTCCAGAGAGGAGGCATCCCGGGTCACTGTAATACTCTGGCATCACCACTGATTCTGGCCAATCCCCCTCCTCGGTCTGCACTGTCACCAAGATGCGAGTGGGGATAAGTAGGCCTCAGTGCCCCTCTGTCTGAACTCCCCACAGCTCCAGGCTGAAAAAAGCCAGGCTTAGAGATGTGGGAGAGCATCAAGCTAGAAAAACTCATTCATTCAGGGTATACCTACAGCCTGAAGCAAGATATGCCAGCCCTTACAGTCTCCTCAGGACAAAAGCTGAATGCGACGTGGGCCCTTCATGCTAGCTTCAGCCTTACAAGAGCCCTAAAGATGTGCAGGAAGAAGCCTCCAGCAGGGCCCTGCCTCTGCCCCAGCTCTGCTCTACCACACACCTCTGACCCCACTGGCAGCGGGCACTCTCATGGGAGGGAAGCCCCCGTCAATGAAGGTCGGCGTCTTCTCTGTGACTCAGTCGAGGAGAGCCGCTTAGCGCTGACAGAGGTCACCTAGTCAGGGTCCCACAGTCCCTGCTAAGGCAGTCCCTGAGCCTGGCTTCTCCAGCCCAAGGCTGAGTCTCCCTCCATAGAGGGACCAACCAACCTCATGTGCAAAATGAGACAGAAGAGAAAGAGGGCACTGATTGGGGGGAATACTTTTACACTTGGGCCAGAAAAATCCAGGGGTTTCACCAACAGATCACGCACAGACTGAGACTAGAGTGAATATACTGATATAATCATCATGACTTTATCTCTGGCGTGGCTCAGTTTCCTCATCTGTAAAGTGAATGTCTGGAGTTGCTGGAGGAGGCACCACCAGTTACAGGCCAGTGAGTGGCCCTGCCACCAGAGGCCAGTCTGCCCGCCCACCCTAATGAGGTGGGGCAGCCTGGAGAAATGGGCGGGGGAGGTGTCCCACAGCCCACCCAATGAGAACCATTGGCTACATCTGCTGGGAGCAGCTGCCTACAGTCTCTAACTTGATTCTAGCCCTGTCCTACCTATTATTATATTTTCTCAAGTTATTTCTGTGTTGGAAGAAAGTCTAAATTAGATGAAAACACTAATGCCTTAGTCTGTTTTTGAACGAACAGCAGGGCCTGTGCTCAGAGGCAGTGTCTCTAGAAGAAAAGCTGGCACCTGGCTGTCCATGAAAGCTGCCCGGGATGTCAGATAAGGTGCCACCCCTGGAGGCAGGGAAGGGGAAAGCCCCAACAGAAACAGTGAGGGGCAGTGGCGAGGCCAGAAGGAACAGCCTTGCGGTCACTGGAGGCCCTTCCAAGGCAACCCGGGGCGCTGGGGCACCTGGCACCTCCAAAGGCCCCTGAAGCTAGCAGGCGGTCCTGGCAAGATGGGGACATACTCTGAACCAGACAAAAGGCAGGCCAATGGCTTGTGTCTCACGCCGGGGACGTCCTCACCAGGGTCCATGTCTGACCCCCATCTGTTGTCCCTGGGGAAGTCCTGGTGAACAGGACATCTGGGCGTCTTCCTGAAGCTCTGATCTGACTGATGCACTCACCATCAGAAGTGAGCTCTCTCTGCTCTCCCTTCCCAGAGCTCACTGTTTGCTTTCCTCAGGATCTCTTCTGGGTTAGAGGTATATGACACAGTGCCTGGACGGGGGTCAGGAAGACCCCAGTTCAAATCCTGCCTCAGACACTTAGCCCTCATAGAGTTGTGGTGACTGTCTAATGAGATAATAATTACAAAGAGCTCAGCATGGGGCCTGGCACATAGTAGGGGCTTTATAAATGCTTATTACTTCCTGGATTAGAGGCCCTAAGCCGACTGTAAACCCCACCGAGAACAAGGGGGGATCATGTCTTGGCCCTGCACTTGGCCATGTGTTCACTACAGTCTGAAGAGTTGAATGTTTTTGATATTTAAAAAGTGGTAAGAAAAACAAAGGCCTCTTGGGAACCTCAAAAGGCCCCTGGAACGAGGGCCCGCCCTCCTCAGGCACTCACGTTTCCTGCAGTGAAGGTGAACATGGGCAGGAAGATGATGGCCAGCTTCCCCTCGGGGATCTTGGTACAAACAGCTGCCAGCACAGTCATGATGGCTCCTGACTGCAAAGGACAGAAGGAGAGAGGACCGTTACTGAGCTGACCCAGACAAGCGCCCCTGATCCCCTGGCAGGCGAGCTCAGAGGCAGCAGGGTGAAAACTAGCAGGATGAGCCTGCAGAGGATTCATGGGAGGCTTCCTGGGGGTGGGAGAGGAGAGCAGGGCCTTCACTCTCCTTCTCTACGGCCCCCAGGGTCCCAGGCCTCCCACTGCCAAGGCTTGACCTGGGGTGGCTGTCACTTGCTCTGTGAGTCCCATCTCTCTTCCTGGAACAGGAGCTCCATGAGGGCAGGGAACTGTGTGTCTGGCACAGAGTTAGCACCTAATCAGTGCTTGCTGACTGACAGAGAGGCTGACATGTACCTCGTGCATGACCCTGGGCAGATGACTTCGTCTCTCAGCTCTCTGCACACCTGTAAAATGGGGATATTCAGGATACCCATGCACCCCCTCCTCAGCTGGCAGTGAGGGCTGCTGGGAGAAAAGCCCCTCAGGCCCCTGCACAGGAGTTTCAGTTGTTCCCTTCTCTGTTACAAATAATAGGCAAGACCCCTGCAAACTTTGCCACTGCCACTGGTGAGCAATTAGGAAAAGTGACCTCCAACCACCCAGACGTCCTCTGCCTAGTAAGGAAGGGGATTCCTGAGCCTGTTTCAAAATGGAAATTTATGCAAGACTGTCATGAGGCCTCCTGCTGCAGCATCGTCGGCAGTGCCTCCTGGAGAAAGAAGTCAAGTACAGCTGGGAGGCCGGGCCCCTATGGGCTTTCTCACCAGGGCCCTGGGCACTGCCACCCTGCTGTCCCGGGCACTTCCTCTTAGTTCTCCAGACCCAGAGGCAAGGCCACCTCTTCTGCCAACACCCCTCTGGCATCAGAAGGGATCTCTCCCCACATGGCCTCTGTCAAGCTACACTCTGCCCTCTGGCTCCTACTAAGGCACGAGCTGGCCCCCTCAGTACCAAGAGCAGGGCCTCCCATATGCGGGTCTGGGGAATGAATGAAGGAAGCCCAGGACTCAGGGGACGTTCATTAACATGCAAGGACAGTCCGACCTTCCACACTGGACAAGTTTGGAAAATGCTGAAGTCACAGAAGAAAAACAATCACTGCGACCATCAGACACCATTCCAGAGGGCCCGGCGGGGTGGGGCATGAGACCTACGTCTTTTTAGAGACGGGGAAACTGAAACCCACAGAAATTTGTCACTCAAAGTAACCCTCCCAGCAAAAGAGCTGGGACTGAAACTCAGATCCTCCGGCTTGAGATCCAGGGTCCCAGGACACAATCACTTCCATGTGCCACACACAGAAGCATTTCTGAGCATAGGAGTCATTACTGGAAAAGAGTGGGACTTCCCTCCCCCCATCTATTCTGGCTACGAAAGCTTTATATTTATCCATGATAACACTCCATGAACTAAAAACAACAAATGCTTAGATAGAGGAAAAACATGGTACCAGTATTCTTAAACATGAAAGTATGTATAAGGGCTGAATATAGAATTTAAAAGGGGTCTTAACTCTAGAAAAGGACTTGTTTGATGCATCCATATTTATTCTACTTCTAAAGTTTGCCATAAAGTTATTTTTAAAATGTTTTAAAATTATTAATTCAATTTGATAAAAAAAATGTGATTAAGACTTTACAAGAGTGTTGCCCATTGAATGAGTAAAGTCAAATGTATTTGTCTAAGATTTTTTTCCCATGTTAATAAGTGCAATTAATTCAAAAGAAAACATGTTCAGATTTATCCTGTGCAATGGAAGATCACGGTATCAAATTTTAATGAGGGAATCTATCTCCCTACTTTCAGTTCTGGTCTGTGGTGTTAACACAAAGAAGACTAGGAAGACTTCTATGAACTGATGCAAAATGAAGGGAGCAGAACCAGCGAAGCAATACACACAGGGACTAGAACAAAGCACCCTCAACGTGCGCCCTCCTCTTCTCTGTTGAGGTGGGGGGCTGTGGAAGTGGAGCAGGGCATACACTGTCAGACTTGGCAGAGGTCTTCATTCATCCTCTTGGCCTATCTCCAACCACACTCCTTTCTTATTTATCCTTTCTCTTACGTGAGGCTCTCTGGGTAGAAGAGGGATATATTTGGAAATAAGGGTGATGTAAAACCCAAAAGATAGCAGTGAAAACAAAAAAGAAAATCACATCACCAACTTTTCTGCCTCAAAAGTCCTCACAATTTCATTAAAGGACTCACATGAAAAGGGGCTTGGCAGAGGCTGGAACCTGAGATACAGAACCACAGTGGGAGAAGAATGTGAAGGGTTTTAAGAATTTATTCTGACACTGAAACTGTAGAGGAACACTTACCGCACCAAGAGAGGGTCCGAATCTCCCTGTGGCCACTTTGCTGATATAACTGACGAAAGTGGAAATGACGCCTGAGAGGAAGCACAGAGAGAAAAACCACATTCTCACCCAGACCCTGAGCTGCCCAGGCCCTCTCGCCAAGCCCCAGCTGAGGAAGGACAGCTGGACAGCCCCGAGGGCCCTCCTGGAGGCAGGGATTGAGGCAGCGAAGGCCAAGGTCAAGGCTCTGAGGGCCATGCAGATGCAGACGTGGTTGGCGCCTCCTCACAAGCGGCTCAGTCTTCCTCCCTGGACACTGTCAGGCCAAGGTGTTAAGACCACTTCTCAGGGGTGCTACAGAGGCAGCTCCCGCTCAGGGGAAAATCCAGCTCGATGGCCTTGGGGGTGCTGACTGACTCGACACCTGGGATTTAGTTCTGCCTGACATTTCAGGGAGTGATTCACCTGTATTTGCAATTTTACAAACTTAACAATTTCAACTAAATACGAAAGAAAAAACTGAATCTCCAATTTGATCAAAGAATTAGAACTATGTTTTAAAACTTGAACATATTCATAATGATCCATTTTGTGGGTGTGACACTGCTTTGGGTTAATTCTGGGACGTCTTTAACCTTGTACGTGTTTTCTTTTTTATAAGACTGGCAGAGGTATTGGACCAGGTACGCAGCATGAGCAGGAACTAACAGATGGACCCCCCAGGTGCTGCCCTAGCCCTGATGGAAGATGTCCAGCCCCTCGGGTCAATTCATTATGCAGGATTTAATGGAGGAAATGGCCCAAGAGTGCAGGAGGACATGCCAGTGTGGACATGCCAGTGAAGGAAGGACTCAGTGAGGATTGCTGAGGAGCCGAGGCCATGTCTGAGCTGCTCAGAGTCTGTTGCCTTCTTTCTACATCACTTCATACAGCTCCGAGGATTTCTTTATATCCTTGAAGTTATCATTTTAATGGGACAACAATATTCAATTACATTCATAAACCACAAGTTGTTCCTCCATTCTCCAAACATGAGACATGAATGGTTCATTCCAATAAAACATGTATTATTTATTATTAACATTAAAAACAACTGTCGTTTGCACAGCACTTGACGTACCTTATCTCACTTAATCCTCACAAATCCCTCTCACCCTCTGGCATCTTCCCAAGGATTCCTGGGGTGCTCTCCCGAGGCCCGAGGAGCATCCAGTTCTGGGAGCCCTGTGACTTCTGAATGTGATGATTTCTACAACCATGTCTATGGTGCTTTTCTTCTAGAGCAAGGACCCCAAAGTGGGGATTTTACAGAACAAATGAAGGGGGAAGCCATGCATGTGCCAGAAGCTCCTGTAGCTCAGGGGTCAAGAGTCAAGACTAAATGTCTGCCGAGGCAGGGACAAGGGGGGGGCCGGGGTGGAGAGACCCGACCCCAGCATCCCTGACTGCATGTGACATGACCCAGCCTCCTAACCCCACCCTGCAGCACAGGCCCAGTTTAACAGAAACCCCAGCACTGGCCGAGGCATGAGCCGGGGCAGGCCACTGAGGAGGCAGGACAACCCAGACATACCTGGGCTGGCCACCGTGGTCCCTCTCCCAAGTTAGTCAATCCCACGTAGGGTGTGACTCTCGGGTGCTTGTGGTCATTACCTGCAGACAGGTAGACGGCCATGAACTGCTCCTGCCCAAGGATGTTGACAATGCTGGTGGAGAAGCTCCACAACACGTACATGTTGGCCGCCATGTGTAACAAAGAAAAGTGGCTGAAGGTGGAGAGCAGCATGGGGGAGCAAAGGGCTTCTGTAAGACAAAGGAGAACCAGCATCAGCATTGGCGTCCAGGCGACCAGGGCAAGCAGGCAGGGTCTGGGGAGTACTCTCACGGGCCAGCATCAGTGTGTGTCTAACCAAGAAAACCGATGGTCACCAGGAGGCCCGAAGGCTTGCGCTGGCTCAGATCCCAGGACAGGAGTCTGTCCTCAGGACTCAAGGTCAATTCTTGGACCTACAAGAGGGACGGACTTCCTGCTGAGACCAAGTTATTCATACTCTAAGGGGATGGTAACTTCAATCATAATTATAACAGAAGCAGGTGCATGTATCAGGGCCCATTTGTCAGAAGGAATATCTGAGCAAGGTTCTCTGACCAAAAGTTAAACAATTAAGGGGGAAAACCCAAGGGCAGGCAGTGCTAGAGAGAAGCCCTCCTCACTCATGTGCCCAAACACAGATCAAGCCTGGCTGCTCAGTCTCCCTGCCTCCTCGTACCCCTGGAAGAACATCCCCCTGCACCAATTCTTCTCAGGCCTCTGAGTGGGTCTGGTGGCCAATATCTGATCTAGAGTCATGCTGCTGCACAAATTCTGGTGGAGACAGATCCCTGGCAAAAACTTCCATTCCAATCAGTCATTCCACAAGCTATGAAGTGCCTACTGTGCGCCATGTATGTTGTTAGGTACCAGGGACACAGATACAAAGAAGGAAACCATGCCTAGCCTTAAGAGGTGCAATGTTTTCCCAGAGAGTAAACTTGTTCTAAGCAACTAACAGCATTTTCACATTTTGCTCAGTTAATAAGCCAGAATTAAAAAGAAAAAAAAATGAATATGATTCTTGGGCCACTTGAGTTCTACTTGCACATTTCCTCCTGGGGTGGAAAGCAGGGGCTTTAGCAGCAGGCTCTGTGCTCTGCCAGGTCCTACTAGGCTTCAGCACCAGCCTGAAGAAGGGCCACATGCTGATCACTTAAAGCCCAGCCTAGCAGGGGCTCATCACCAGACAGCTGGTTATGAAACTTTGACCATGGAGACTCATGAAGACCCTCTACAGGGTTGAAGAGCTCCCTCTCCCCAACTCAGGAGTTTCTCAATGGGGGGTGGGCAGGAGGAGGCCCTTAAACTGCCCATTTTAAGGAAGGAAGGTAGATCCAGGTGACAGTCTTGGGCATGGTGGCCAAACCTGTGAATCAGGGGTCCTGGGAAATATTGAAGTGACAGATTACTTAATGTGGACTTTATGTCATCTTCCACGTGGCCACCTTCTCCCCGCCCCAATCCAGGTGTGTGGCCCAGGGAGACTTACTGGAGGCTGGGTTGGATGTGAAGTACTTGATCATTGACCTCTGGAGGGAAGGGACTCGCCATAAACAGAACACAAAGACATTGGCAGCTATGATTCCTACAAACACAGGAAATGAAGGTGGATCAAACAGATAAGTTGTACACAGAAACATCTGACAGAGAATTCCAGCTGTGCCAAGCTCTTCTGGGGAGCTTCTATTATGATGGCAGAGGGAGTGAGCGGAGCCCGGGGGAGCAGCGGAAGACCTGGTGAAGGCAATGGGCTATGGAGCCCCTGGAAGATGCCGCTCATCTCACACAGCCCGGTATTGTATTCTTTAGAGCAATCCAGGGCTCTGAGTCACAAGAAATTCATCCCAATTACAAGAGACCAGAGGTAGAAGCTCACAAGCTCAGTGGGTTTGGCCCAAGGAAGAACACTTGTCTATACAGACTCTCTTAAATACTACCTAACACTGGCTGGGGAATTTTCCAAATAAAGGCCTCTATCTCTGAAGAAAACATTTCATACAATACACACTAAATGTCAAGCATTACTGTTCTGATTCATAAGAGCCCTCACTCACTCTTCCTTTTTTCTCCAAGGCAAACATTTACAAAACAAAAGGAATGATATCCATTACTGCAACAAAGCAAGTGTGTTGTTTTGGGAAAGTTAGGAAGGGTACAGATTTTTACAAGTATTTTCAAAAGGCTATCTAACTGCTGATTCTGCCCTCTCCAGGCCCCCCGGCCCATCCCCCAATCTTCCCTAATCCCAAGGACTCCTGTAAAAGCATATGAAAAATCAGCTCTACGTTTGGGATGGTCCAAACATCTAGAAATATGTCTTACTTCCCAAGAACTTGTGGGCAATCTCAAAGAACTTTGAAACTGGCTTTGAAATGAAGTGTAAGTCTCAGGTTCAGCCAGCAGTGAGTCTGTGGTCTGTATGGGAGCAGGAGGCTGATCTACTAGCACCCTTAACTGTAACAAAGTTAAGCTGGTTTCTAATAACGTCCTGACTTAGAATTTGGTCAAGAACCAGGAGGATTTTTTCCTTGAAAAGCACATACGTAACATAAATCAATGAGCTTTACGTACAAATTAATCAACCTAAAAGAGTGTTCTTAGTACTTGTTACAAACAATGAAGGACACGTAGCACAATGACCATGCTTTTCCTTTGTCTACAATAAGCTCCTTAACAAGGAGGCACCATTTTTGGTCTCCATGTTAGGGACCCAAGGCCAATACCATCTGCTACTTCCCTGCCTCTCTCCAAGGAAGGTTTTCATTTCACATACTGAGTTTCTTGGAAAAGAGCAGCACATTTAAGCAGGTGACCCATGTTCCCTTGTGATAATTTAGATGACCCAACAAGAACTGCTGAAAATAAGATGGTGAAAGACGATGTGTGAATGCAGCATCTGATGTAATGTCTGAAAAATGAAAGCACATTCTCAAGACTAGAGAGCTTAAATAAGGCAAAATATTTTGATTTAGACTCTTTCTATAACCTCCACTGGAAGGAAATGAGCTGACCTTCTCACAAGCAGTTCCGACCCAAATAGTATGGCGTCTTCTATCTACTTCTACCTACCGCTTTAAGGTCACAAAGGCCAAGCTTTGGAGCCCCTCTGGCCAAGGGTCTCTTAGGAGCCCATTTGTTCCTTTCAAAACACAGAGGTAAAGGACAACAGAATGGACTCCCAAAGAACAAACGCCCTTAACCTGCCCAACGGAAGGAAGGGAAGTGGTCCAGGCTGCCTGTTAGTCAGCAGGAGCGAATCCTGGCTTTTCCAAAGGTTGCTGAGACTTACTGATTCTTACCACTTGATGCTAAAATTATGACTTCCTACAGAAAAATTAACCTTTTGCAATAAGGTTGGTATATATTATTTAAATATTAATATGGGAAAAAATGGTGCTTTGAGGAAAAGGAAAATGCTTTCTTAAGCTATAGAATGAGGAGGCTCAGAGACCTAAAGGTCCCTCCCCCGGTTGAATGATCTTTGACTTTCAGTTTAAGCCAGGATACCTCCAACTCCAAACTGGAACAAAGAGACAAAGTGTGCACGATGGGGGCTTCATCATCTCTCTAAATGCCACACTGGATAACTGGACACTAGGGGGTTGGGATTTTTAGCATTCAAGTATTATTTAAGGCCTTCAAAGCCCCTTCTTACTTACATTCAATCATTAGTTAAACCACACAGCATCTCAATGGGGAAGCTAAATATGGAACAAAGAACGCCCGCACTAAAAAGCACCTGAGTCTGATTCCCTTGTTTTTAAGAGAGAATAAGACCCAGAGAAGAGTGACTTTTGCACGTCACACAGTGAGTACATGTTACTATCCCTTTAAGCAGAAGATAATTTGAGCAAAAGACTGGGGATGAGTAATGTGGAATTTTAATGTCAGTGAACTGATGTGCATGAACAAAGTACTCCACCCTGCTTGAAACAAGGTTTTGAATCTTTCTGTTCCTCAGTGACTAGATTAGTTAAATGGGAGAAGATCTCTGCCCAACTCATCAGGATACTGTATTAACTAATTACTTGTAAAGTACTTTGAAAACACGCAGGCCATCAAAAGGTACAGCTTGAGTTCTAACCCAGGAAAGTGCTGGTTCTTTGGAGAAGTGTCTGTGGAGTCTGTCTGACCCACTGGACACAGACGAGACATATTACACGACAACCTTTTCCTTTGGCCTAGTCGCCAAGACCCTAGGGACTGCTCAATGTGCTCCCATCATGTGTCCAGCAGTCAGCAGCTCCCTGCTGGGGCCTCTGTACACCTGATGCTGCTTCTGAGGAGTGGCGCACCTCTGTGAGGTGTCAAGAGAAACTTTTGAGATATATGGAGCTAGGTGAACTCCACCTACGTGCAGTAACTGACAGGGACACAAATGATGACATCTGAAAGACTTTGGAGAGGGATGCCTGAGATCATGAAGCCAGAAATGAATGTCTGGGCCCCAGTTGCTACAGGCAGGCCTCAGAGACATGGCAGGTTTGGTTCCGGGCCAGCACAATAAAGGAAACATAACAATAAAGTGAGTCACATGAATTTTTGGTTTCCCAATACATATGAGTTATGTTTATACTATACTGTGTGTATTATTATATTGTGTGTTGTTATAAGTATGCAATAATTGTTTCAAAAAACGATGTAATTACATTAATTAAAAATACTTTATTGCTAAAAAATGCTAACCATCACCTGGGCTTTCAGCAAGTGCCTCGATGTGATGGCTGCTGAATGATCGGGGTGTTGGTTGCTGAAGGCTGGGGTGGCTGTGGCAGTGTCCTGAAATAACATAACAAAGAAATGTGCCACATGGATTGATTCTTCCTTTCACTCGAGCACTCTGAGGACACTGTACGGTTATTAATTGGTCTAATCTCAGTATTGTTGCATCTCAGGGAATAGGGCGGATGAGGGGAGGGAGAGAGGTGGGGCAGTCAGAACACGCACGACATTCACTGATTAAGTTCACCATCTTGTATGGACATGATTGGTGACACCCTCAAACAATCACAACAGTAATATAAAAGATAACTGATCACAGATCGCCATGACAGATATGATAATGAAAAAGTCTGAAATATTGTGAGAATTGTCCAAGTGTGACACAGAGACAAGATGTGAGCATGTGCTACTGGAAACATGCTGTCAATAGACTTGTTCGACGCAGGGTGGCCACAAAACTTCAATGTGTAAAAAGCACAGTATCTGGGAAGCACAATTACAGGAGGTGTGCCTGCACTTTCACCCTTGCTGCTAATGGACACTAAGGGCCTCGCCAGAGAAAGGACAAGACAGGAAGTGAAGAGCAGGTTAAAAAGATGATCCCAGGTCTGTGCTCTTACGTTCAGGTCTAAAAACAATGGGCGGTTCTTGGCCAGGGATGGAGTCCAGGGTCAAGGGCAGATTTGCCTAGAGACTAGCAGATCTAATTAAGAATCCACATAGACATACGCTAAGCCTGCCAGAGTTTATCAAGGCTGATAAACCTGCTTAGCACAGAGGACAGCAGGTCTGAGCAGCTAAAAAGAAGAGCAGGAGAGCTACCCAATGATTGACATGAGATGATGACCAGGAAGAAGGCAAAGACAGTGTTCACAGTGCCAGATGTCCACAGAGCGATGCGCAGAGTAAGGGTGATAACAATATGAAAAAGAGATTTCAAAGGCCAGGTAGGAAATATGACCAGGGAGAGAGTGCCGTAGGACAAGCTCAATGACCGGATTCTGGCAATGGAAGCAGAGACTTTGTTTAAAAGAAGCAGGTTTAGGGTTAGGAAGGGCTGGGGTTAAAAACAGTGCTACAGCATTAGGGTCAGTCACACAGATCTGAGAGAGGATAGCAATACGGTGAGGACTAGGCCTAGGGAGCATCACGTATCAAGATAACAGGCACACACTGCAAAAAGTCTACCGGAGACCCTTTGGGTGATGATCACAGAGGGGAGAACAAAAGGTGTGTTGTTGTGGAAGGGCCTCACAGACCTCAGGCTGGCAGAGGAAACAGATGGGTTATTAGCACAGATCACAAAGCCAGCCACGTGGCACACAAGGGATATCCTCTACTCAGAAAGCTGTTGGAAGTCTCTCTCTGTTCATACCAGAACAGCTGCTAAATTCTTGACTTGCCTTTCTGATAATTCCATCTTACAGAAACAATGAAAGTGAGAACTCTCCTGAACCTGCTTCAAACGAATAGGCTGTGGGATTTGGCAACTAAGAGATCACTAGCAACTTTGGAGAGAGTCACTTCAGTGAAATGAGAAGGCGGGAAGTCAGTCTGCGAGGGATTAAGAAGAGAGTGCATAGATGGCCTTTTTGATGAGTTTAAAACTACATGGGGAGAAGAAGGTGGAGGTTTTACTAGCTACAAATCCAGCCAATCAACAGTGACAAATCATCCAAAAAGCTACCGTTTGTGATCTTATCCACGTAGACAATTTCCTCTGCCAGTGAAGATGGTGGCACACACTTGTCTGCTTGACTTGGGGGATTCCTGTCCGTGTTCTCTCCCAGAATCTCCCTAGAGCATCTCTACCCACTGCCCTAAGATGCTTTTCTCTAGGGCAGGGGCTCTTCACCTTCTTTGTGTGCTGGGCCCCTTTGCTAGTCAGTCTGGTGAAGCCTATGGCTGGACTCCTTCTCCTAATTATGGTTTTAAATGCATAAAATGAAACACGATTACAAAAGAAACAAGTCATGTTGAAATAGTTATCAAAACATTTTGTTAAAAACAAGTTAATGGACCCTAGATTAAGAATGAGCTCTGGGTCTTTTACATATCATAGCATGTCATAGCAGGAATTCAGCTCTCACCTTCATTATGGATAAGGCTCACCATCTAACCCAAATGGCCATTTTTTTTGACGGCATCCTTTACACCGATTGTTGCCAGATTGTTCCAAGCTATGCCTGGAAGCATGCAGAAGCACGAGGGCACTTACTTACCTTGTGCTTCTGTTGCTTTCTAGTTTGCTCCCAACTCAGATTCTTTGGAGGCGGATGCACAAAGGTTTGCAAGTTGACAGCATCACTGGGGAAGCTTTGGATTTGCAAAGATGGGTTCTTATGCCAGCAAGTGGAGTGGGATCATTGAAAACCCTCGGTAATTTCCCAATTGTCTTCCTTGTATTCTGGGCCCACCCATTCATGTATCTGTAGCACCATCTCAACATATGTATTCATATATTAATTCTAATCTGGACCAAAGGTGGCTTTCATCCATGTAGCTTCTGTCTGTGTGAACTGCTAAACCAGTTTTTCTCATGGACCCACTGAGAAGGCTCAGCATGATCCTAAGGCTTGATGCCCTCAACACAAAATCTCAGGCAAATTGGAGCATCTAGAAACCTCCCCATCTGCAGGGAATCCTTCCTCTCCTGGGACACTGCAGAAGTTAAGGAAGACCTTGACAATGTCACACACCTTTGGCAAGTGTGCATCTCTCTGACTTATCCTTCCCTTGATGCTAAAAGTCAGCAGGGTCATTGAACAGAATTATCTCTGTAGCTGTATTTATCAAGGAATTTTGTATAAACTTAACATGTGCATGAAAGATGCCTTGTTGGGGCTATGCTTCCAGTCAAATGCATGTTTTTTCTTTTCCTTTTTTTTTTTGGTAAACAAACGAGACACAATAGGATCTTGGATTCTTGTCAGCTCTGCGTCAACCCTAAGATTGTAAATATGTGGTTTGCTACAGAAAATCATTTGGAAAAGGAAGCACATTCCCTCCTCATACTTTCCTCAAAGCTGCCCGTGGTTTATATAGATCATTTCAAGGATTTTATAAAAATCAGGAAGCACATAGTTTTGTATTTACTAATGCCTTTTCGGGGTAATATTCTCCTCTGGAATGTCTTCTCTATTCTTTTGGTGTTTTCCCTTCCCTGAGATACCCTGTAAAATCATCCTTCAAGACCACCACACTTCCACATTGATTTCGTCAGGGTGCAGTTGGGGGATCTTACAGTTTTCTTCCGCTTCATTTCTTCCACATCCTTTCTACTTCTCTGTACAGCCCAGTGGGACCTGAGGTGGGAGGGACCGTTATGGAAAAAATACCAAACCTGTTCCATTTACTACTTGTGCTCCAGTAGCTACACTGATGGAAGCTCTTGGCTCAGCTCAATCTCATACCAAGTTTTCATTAACTTGCCTTCTTCAGGGGCTGTTACTGTTTTATGAAGCACCCACCAGTGGAAGGAGCAACCCCACTGACGAAGTCACGGATTATGGCATAGAGGTGACACTGGAATCCCGCCTCCTTCTCTAGTGTTTTACAAACCAGTTTATATTCTAAGCTGGCTTTTGCTCACGGCTGCTGTTTGTCTCCACTTGGCAAGGAAAGCAAATCCGAGAGGCGTCCCATGGCTTCCATGCTGTGGATATTACTTCATTGCAGCTAAATTGCGAAAGAATTGAGCCGCTGTTCTCTTCCATTTCCTGCTTTTGGCAAGGGCTCACTTGGAACAGGTCTGGCTAAAGGTCTTGCTCTCCTCCACAGTCCTTTCTCCCCTTTATCCTTTTGTCCAGCTTGGGGTTGGTTTTGATTTCCATTCTAACTCACAGCCTGGCTGCACACAGGAAGGACTGGTTCAGATGAGACTCCCACATCAGTCATCAAACACCTCCTACCTACTAAGGCAGAATCAATTTCATTTTTAAAAACCGATGTTCGCTGGTTCACGGGTGCTGGTGCTGGCCAAGGCTAGCTCTCTTCTGGCAGAAAGTGCTGAGGAGACGGAAGCATGAGCAATCCGCAAGCCTTTCACCTCTTATTTCTCAAGCCTGAGCCACATTTTCCAACGTGCCTTTAATTTAATTGCTGCTCTTTTCTTCTGCAATATCACTTTCACTGGAGTGCAGAGTTCACTGAATTTATCCGACTGCACTGGCACTGGTGAGATGTAATGTACTACCACATGCACTATGGAGAATACCAAAATGAACAGGAGTCCCTGCTCCTGAGGCAGGGAGGTGACACTGTAATATCAATTAAGTTGGGACTTTCTTACTGTTTTAAAATGATTAATTAAGTGTCTCTGATTGAGCCTTACTAGGTGCTAAGCCTATGTGGGTGTGAAGCCCTCAGGATCCTAAAGGGGAGTTGCTAAAACCAGAGCCAATAGTAGCAGCCTGAGTTCTGGTCACTCAGACGACATTTTATGATGGCGAAAGAGTGCATAAAAAGAGAGAACAGAGCTATTTGCTTAGGGTTCTCACTCTTGGCAGTGTGCTGATGTGGAGACTCTGGGCAGCTGTACTTAAGAGCAGCTTGTAAACCCGAATGTTCGGACTTTGTTAAACTCTGGTAACTATGCATTGAGATTTGAATCAGACCAGGTCTGTCTGTTGATGTTTGTAATTTATTTGTGTTTCTTCTGAAGTTCAGGGTGCTGGCTTTTCCCCCTGAACTAAGTGAATGATATTTGTATGTTGTATTAAAGTAAGATTGTTAGCCCCTTAACGTTGCTTTCCTTAGTAAAGCAGATCAAAAGAACTTGGGCTTGCAGCATCCTTGTTGGGCTTGTGTTGCTTTTTCACCCCCACAGCAGCTGCTGGCCGAACTATTGCAACAAATACATACACAACTCACTGCACTAGGCTGCAGAAGGTTTAAAGTGAGGGAGGGAACAAAATGTTCCTGGAGTCCTGCTTGGGAACTATCGCTTCAGGTTGGGGGATCAGTGAAGGCCTCATGCCAAGGAGGTAGCACAAAAATAGGGGGTCACAGACCATCAATTTAGAGCTGGGAAAGACTTTGGCAATGATTTAGTCCAATTCCTCCATTTAACCGATGAAGAAACTGAGCTGGGAGGATCCTACAGGTTGCAGGGTCCCAGGTCCTGAGAGTTCAGGTGTAGGACCTCAACTGCCATACTGTGCTGAGAGAGAAGGAACAAAAGAGGAATTCCAGGCCAAACCAGTGACCTTGGTAAGGCGGGCGAGTACAATGTGCCAATAAAGGAGCAAGTGGCCTGTTGTGGAGGCCAAGAAGGACTGGTGGGGGAAAAGCTGGACAAACAGTCCAGGCCTAGATCATGGAGGCTCAGTACCTACCCACGTGAGAAAGTAACCCAGGCCAAGATGCACCTCAGCATCAATGGGCAAGAGGAGAAAACAAGTGAACCCCAGATGTTCCCACAGGGAAAAGACTTCAGATGACTAACAGTTTCAAACTTGCCATGTGATCTATAGATCTTGAGTTGTGTACAGAGAAAACCAGTGACTATCCTTGAATTTGTTTCTTCCACAGGACAATCATTAATTCAACAAATGTTCATCAGGTGCCTACTATGTTCAACGGGCCTCGAAAGAGCAGCTTCTCAGGGGAACCAGGGAAACAATATGCATTCCCACATCTAACACCACTGATAAGCTCAGGAATGTGTCCCCTTTGCATCTGTGTTAAAACAGGGGATGTGGAAGCTGAGCAGTGTTTCCTACTGGTGTGGATTTATAACTTCCCCAGTGATGAGCAGCTGAATGCTCTCCAAAGTACAAAACAGACTCACTGCTCAATGGAGTAACCTGTAGGCAATACCGCGGGTTTTCTTTAGGCATTCCTAGAGGTACCTAGCTATTCTGAATGACTAGAAAACCACAAGAACACCTCGTACCATCATGGCCATGCTCCGAACATCCAAAGAAATCTTATACAAGGGTTTCACCAAAGCCCAGAATAGTTTCAGTAAAGGCACATTCCTTGAAGGCCCCGATGGAACACTTCCAAATGGCACTTTCTTCTCATGGAGGCAGGGGGCAGAAACAAAGGGGACAAGAAAACACAAACATACAAAGACCTCAAGCTGATGCACTAGAACGAGTCAAGGCATCCATCATCTATCTATCATCACTTTCTTCTCTGCAGGAGAATTCAATTAAGCTGTAGGTGTACACACTGGGCACTGAAGTACCTGGATGGTCTCTAGAGAAGTGACCACTGAGATTAGGAGCTCTCCGAAGAGAATCAGGAACAAAGTGACCTAATTTTTACAGGGATGTCATTCTGAGGATTCAAAGATTCTTCTTTTAAAAGGAAGAAGGAAATAAAACAGAAAAAGAAGAAATTAGCCATTGCAGGCCATATAAAATTATGGAATGAGAGGCTGATGACCTAACTACATAAGAGTGTAGCTGCAAGAACTGACAATAGCTAATAATGTATTGGATGTACCACCTCTAAAATTGGTGCAATGGGACCAGAGACATGAAAGCTACGGAGCAATGTCCTCGGGCTGGAAAAGCCCAAAGGAAGAACTGAGGAGGCCTCACCTCTCATGAGAAAGAACAAGGTTCTACTACCTGCCAGGCTACAGAAATGTGACTAAAATAGAAGTCCTGAAGTACATTGTGAACCCAAGAGAAAGACCCTACAGTACCAGTGTGGAGACTTCACAGATAGTAAATAATCCAACTGTTAGTGTTCTGCAATCTCTTCCTGGCAGGATTAAAAAAATCTTTATGGTCCTGTGGACTTTGCTGCACAAAATCTTAGCAGGCTGAGTTTTTGAGTTCATCTTAAACTTTTCACATATAAAGTAGCAGGAACAAGATGATCAAAGTGCTGTGCACAGCATGCCCACTCCTCGAAGTGTCTTTAATACAAAGTGCTGCCCAGAGCACCTGCTAGCCAGGTAACAGGGAAGTAGCAAATGTTATCACCCTGTTTATCAGACAGACAAACTGAGGCACGAGACAGAGGACTCGTCCGAGTAAACACTAAATTTAACAGCAAAGCAGAGGCCCTGACTATGAAGGATTGCCCAGGCCATGTGCACACCCTCTAGGGGCTACCTGCTTTTTTTCATGGAAGAACTAAGTTAACCTGTAGGTACAGAGATTATCTGTCTTGTAAAAATTGGTAAGCATGGTACAAAAGCCATCAACTGCGACATACTGTACCTGTTGGTCTTATTTCTCTTCTTTTGAATGCCTAAAACGTGTAAGCTAACACAAACCTGTCACAGTTCGCTGGCCATCAGATAAGGTATTCCACCACTTGTTAATCTAGAACACAACGGAAATCATGTGTTACCTCCCCATGGCACAAACATATGAAAATGGAAATCCAGAAATGGTAAAACAAAACAATTGTATCAGTAAAAAAAAAAAAAACAAAACACATCCAAATTGGAGAGAGAGGGAAGAAAAGAGAGAGAGAGAGAGAGGGAGAGAGAGAGAGAGAGGGAGAGAGAGAGAGAGAGAGACAGGAGAGAGAGAGGGAAAGGGAGGGGGGAGAGAGAGAGAGGGGGAGAGAGAGGGAGAGAGAGAGAGAGGAGAGGGAGAGAGAGAGAGAGAGAGAGAGAAAGAGAGAGAGAGAGACAGGAGAGAGAGAGAGAGAGAGACAGGAGAGAGAGGGAGCGGGGGGGGAGAGAGAGAGGGGGGGAGAGAGGA